>NW_015090891.1:2689902-2838860 GCF_001431845.1 Calidris pugnax
AAAATGTCCCTAAGATGTAATACAAGTCATATTTTTCTTCCAGAATTATATTGTATCTTACTTCAAATACACCCCTGAGTCTGTAAAGAGTTTTTAAGTGGCATTTTTCATCAGTGTCTGGGAACATACTGCATCTAAATATGTGTAAATACTCATGAATAGATAGATAGTATACATGTATATGACTATGTGCATGTTTACACACACTCATAGTTATTAGTTTAAAGTTCAGCTTTAAAAGCTCTAATTCCTTCATACAGAACATTAGAGGTTTACAGAAGGAAGTAAAACTAACTCTATCCCAGCCAGACCCACTACAGCAGCATGCACTCTTCCTACTTTGCAGTGGAGTATTTCCAAATATGATTTACTTTTATTGACAAAAGAATTTGCAATCTCCTTTTTGAATCTTTCCTACTATTATAAGTTGTCAATTTAGTTAATACTCTTCCCTATGTGTAAATATCAGAAATTTTTAATATGAGAATTATGACAAAGAAAATTGAGAAACATTATACACAGTTTAAATCAATGAAAACTCTTTGTGTTTCTAGCTTAAAACCTTTGAACTTGCAGCTGTACAATCTAGAGCTGGTACAAAAGTAGCTTTTCAAGCCTGAAAATTGCTCACAGGTTTTTTTTCAGCTACAGTTAACAGGGGTAACTAGTATTTGAGGACGTGCGCCAGGATTTCCATTTATTCAAGACTGACAGAGTGAAACACCTCAGACACAGAATTTCTTAGCCAATAAGAAAAAATACACATGTGTGCACGTGTGTGTGTCTGTGTGTGTCTCCGTAAGCATTTATTGGGATTATAGAACGTTTTTTTGAAATTTATTGACACTCTATTAACATTTCAGGTGTTGTGGTTTGTCTGTTCTATTACTGAAATTGATCCCGAATGTGTAGTTCACTGACAGGCAGTCATTTTTGTGCCATTAATAAATTAATGAACAGCTTCAAACCTGAATTGATTTAAACTATGTGAAGTGAATACCTTTTTACAGAGGAAGAAAAATAGTAAAACTTGCTATTTTTACAGTTCAAAGACCACAGGCCAGAGAAAAATACCTCCTTTTCAATCAAATACTTACCTTTTTCTCCTTTTAAAGGCATTCTTTTTTTTAAACTAGTATTTATTGCTACATTGCTTACTTAACTGAACAGTGTGAGAGGGTACAGGTAACATTGATCATACACTGTTGCTTCTGTAGCAGCAATCATGTCCACACATGGACAATATTTTCAGTTCACTGTGAGTGGACAATTATAGTGAACAATTTCTTCTTGTATTCCCTCCCCTGCCTGGGTTTCAAGGTGAACCTACAGTCGTTATATACTTTAAAAGTCAATAGCTCAAACACAAAACACCAATCATGTCCTTTATGTATGCATTTCAATAGCCCCCTGTTAGAGAAAATACAGAAGGAAAAAAATTGGGGCCCTGGGGTTCATTTTTGCTTATCAGGCTGAATTCTACCCTGAAAAAGTCTCTTGACAATGAGTGTTGCTCTCCAAAGGTTTGACTGATTCACCAACACCCTATCAATCCAGTTCAAACTCTTGTATTCAGGAGAAACACATGAAATAAACTACAATCCTTAGAGAAACATAGGAAAAAGCACAATCCTTACAACACTAAATGGGAAATCATTTAAATTAGGAACTGAAAGAAAGAAAAGATCATCCCTTAAGTTAAAGGTGGTTGGCAATTACTATTATACTATATTACTATTATACGTGATAGAAATCTAGTTTTATTTAAAACTTTCTGATTTGATGGAATTGCCTGCATTCTGTTCGGGTGTCAGGGTGTCTGCTTTGTCACTGTTGAATGATCTTTCACTGGTGGCAGTAAAAGCACCCACTAGCCTTTGTTTTACTGATTTTGTACCCAGCATTAGTCACAAACTCCTAGTAAACCAGCATTCCACCATGCACTATTCTTTCACATCCTTCTCCCAAGGATTCTACTTCACTGTCTGTAAAGTCTGACAATTTCTTCTGGTTTTGTCTTACTAGTTAATTCCAAGATCAGGTTTGGCCAACTATTTTTCCCCTTCTATGATTTATGAGTTTTTCATGTTACTATCCTCAAAGTTTAATTTATTGTCATGTACAACCATTCTTACCATGTCAAAGTCTAAAAATAAATGTTTACTTGCATATCAAGAGAACAGAAGAAAGCTAGTGGAAACATGAGACGTTGTACCTGAGAAACAGGTAACATCTCCATCACTTTTCCTACTTGGCTTATGACAGAGTCACTTTGCTACTGTGTCTTTCCTCCTTCACAAAACTTTTGAGGTCTAAAGAAACCACAAAAAAACAGGAGCTGTGTTTGTTTCATAAAGAGAAGCCCCAGGGGAGGATTAAGCCCAGAGTAGACCTTCAAAACCTGTTGCACATTCTCACATTGTATTTCTTTATCAGTCAAGGAATTAGAGAATCATAAAATGGTTTGGGTTGGAAGAGACCTTAAAGACCATCTAGTTTCAACCACCGTGCCCTAAGCAGGGACCCCTCCCACTAGACCAGGTTGCTCAAAGCCCCATCCAGCCTGGCCTTGAACCCGTCCAGGGATGGGGCATCCACAGCTTCTCTGGGCAACCTGTTCCGGTGTCTCACCACACTCACAGGAAAGAATTTCTTCCTAATATCTCATCTAAACCTACCTCTCTCTCTTTACCATACCTCATTTGTTATGCTTATTATTCCATCTTATATATGCAACATCTTTGAAATATGAGGTCAAATTATTAAAATATAGGAAAACAAGTATTTTTAAAACTGAATTTTAAGGTCTTCAAAGAATAAACTCAGAAAATAATTTCCAGTGGTAAACATTTATATACAATGGTCTGCAAAATAATTTTTCTTGCTTAAAGCGTATTTTTTTTTTAGATAATGATGTGAATACAGAAGTGATTCACCTACCACAGTACAGCTGGTTGAAGATTAATGAGTTGTTTTTTTGGGTTCAAGCTTTCCACTTGTTTCAGCTACACATTAGTGGTGCAATTAATTTTACAACACTAGGGTTTTGTCATTAAGCACTTCCTGTGGAATTCTGCTATGATAAGTATTCTTTAATTAAACCTTTAAAATGTCACCAATGTTACATACTACAGCTGAAATACAAAAATAACTCCAAGGTCCACAATAACTATAGAATTTAGTGAGGGAAGTGGAGAGAGAGCCTCTAGGCTGAAGATTCCTAATCTGTTTGGCTTGAAAATGCTGCAAATATGTAATGAAAGGCTTTTTTTACAAATTGACTATGAAAAATTAGGAATATAGACATTATCAAAGTGAAACAAAATAATGTTTCATTCAGCCCAGAATATCATCTCTCATATTCTTAGTGTTGAAGACTGTAAGATACTTCAGATTTCAACTGAAAGTCTAAGCATAGGACTATTTGTGTTCACACTGTGCTATTCTTTGGAGTAGAACCAGAAATTAAATCCCCATCTGACTGTGCTGTGAAGTGCAGGCTGCATATAATACTCTTATATATCCAAAGAGCACTTTTTTTAAATAAGAAAAAAAATAGAACTTGTGTACATTTAAGGTTGAGGGAAGAATTCGATATGAGTGAAGAGTGTGCGGCAAAGAAAGCCCACAGGATGCTAAGCTGCCTCAACAAAGGCATCACCAGCAGAGATACAAAAGTCATTATCCCACTCTACTCAGTGCTGGTCAGGCCACACCTGGAACACTTTGCTCAGTTTTACTCCCTGCTATCCAAAAAAATTGTGGCCAGACTGGAAAAGGTCAAGCGAAGGGTCACCACTATGATCCAAAGACAGGGAAGCTGCCATATGAGGAAAGGCTGAGAGAATAGGGTTTGTTTGGCCTTGAGAGAAGGCGGCTCAGGGGAGACCTTATCACTGTGTTCCAGTATTTCAGGGGTGGCTACAAAGAAGATGAAGACTCCCTTTTTATGAGGAGTCACATGGAAAAGATGAGGGGTAATGGGTACAAGTAACTTCTGGGAAGATTCTGATTAGACACAATAAAAAATTTTCCCAAGGTCAACCACCGTGCCCTAAGCAGGGACCCCTCCCACTAGACCAGGTTGCTCAAAGCCCCATCCAGCCTGGCCTTGAACCCGTCCAGGGATGGGGCATCCACAGCTTCTCTGGGCAACCTGTTCCGGTGTCTCACCACACTCACAGGAAAGAATTTCTTCCTAATATCTCATCTAAACCTACCTCTCTCTCTTTACCATACCTCATTTGTTATGCTTATTATTCCATCTTATATATGCAACATCTTTGAAATATGAGGTCAAATTATTAAAATATAGGAAAACAAGTATTTTTAAAACTGAATTTTAAGGTCTTCAAAGAATAAACTCAGAAAATAATTTCCAGTGGTAAACATTTATATACAATGGTCTGCAAAATAATTTTTCTTGCTTAAAGCGTATTTTTTTTTTAGATAATGATGTGAATACAGAAGTGATTCACCTACCACAGTACAGCTGGTTGAAGATTAATGAGTTGTTTTTTTGGGTTCAAGCTTTCCACTTGTTTCAGCTACACATTAGTGGTGCAATTAATTTTACAACACTAGGGTTTTGTCATTAAGCACTTCCTGTGGAATTCTGCTATGATAAGTATTCTTTAATTAAACCTTTAAAATGTCACCAATGTTACATACTACAGCTGAAATACAAAAATAACTCCAAGGTCCACAATAACTATAGAATTTAGTGAGGGAAGTGGAGAGAGAGCCTCTAGGCTGAAGATTCCTAATCTGTTTGGCTTGAAAATGCTGCAAATATGTAATGAAAGGCTTTTTTTACAAATTGACTATGAAAAATTAGGAATATAGACATTATCAAAGTGAAACAAAATAATGTTTCATTCAGCCCAGAATATCATCTCTCATATTCTTAGTGTTGAAGACTGTAAGATACTTCAGATTTCAACTGAAAGTCTAAGCATAGGACTATTTGTGTTCACACTGTGCTATTCTTTGGAGTAGAACCAGAAATTAAATCCCCATCTGACTGTGCTGTGAAGTGCAGGCTGCATATAATACTCTTATATATCCAAAGAGCACTTTTTTTAAATAAGAAAAAAAATAGAACTTGTGTACATTTAAGGTTGAGGGAAGAATTCGATATGAGTGAAGAGTGTGCGGCAAAGAAAGCCCACAGGATGCTAAGCTGCCTCAACAAAGGCATCACCAGCAGAGATACAAAAGTCATTATCCCACTCTACTCAGTGCTGGTCAGGCCACACCTGGAACACTTTGCTCAGTTTTACTCCCTGCTATCCAAAAAAATTGTGGCCAGACTGGAAAAGGTCAAGCGAAGGGTCACCACTATGATCCAAAGACAGGGAAGCTGCCATATGAGGAAAGGCTGAGAGAATAGGGTTTGTTTGGCCTTGAGAGAAGGCGGCTCAGGGGAGACCTTATCACTGTGTTCCAGTATTTCAGGGGTGGCTACAAAGAAGATGAAGACTCCCTTTTTATGAGGAGTCACATGGAAAAGATGAGGGGTAATGGGTACAAGTAACTTCTGGGAAGATTCTGATTAGACACAATAAAAAATTTTCCCAAGGAGATCAGCCCTTGGAATAATTTCCCAACCTGGTATTCTATGACTCTGTGTTTCTATGATTGAAATATGATAAAATGCAGAGAAGAAGTAGACCTAGTGCACAAAACATTATCCTAGACTGGAGCTGTCTTAATATGATGTACAAGCTTTCAGTATTAGGCTGCTCATTGCAATAGTTCTATGGGAGTAGGATGCACTTCTCAAATAAAACATTTTCTAATCATCTTGATTTCCAAATCTATTGTCCATATGCAAACTTGAAAAAGAAGAGAGCCTAAAATAAGAAGCCATGTAAGAACTATGAAACCTTTGGATAGAAGATCTCTATCCAGACAGGTATTTTCTAATCTTGACTCATCCTCATCCTGACAGTAGGCTCCACAGAGCTATTCTGTTCTCAGTCACAAAATACTCAGAGTTCAGAAAAAAATTCTTTGAAGCAAGCCTTTGAGATAACTCGAATAACTAACTTTGAGACAGTTATTTGGTCACTGAAGAGAGCAAAGTGGTCACATTCTTTTTCTTATGCCTTCTTTTTCTTTAGTCTGTTAACATTTCAAAGCTTGAAATACTCTTCTTTTTGTAACTTATTGAGTGAAAAATTCATGCTTTTCATTTGAATGGTATCATTAGTCATATAAGAAAAAAGTGACTAAGACAAAAAGAGAGACAGTTTCATGGGGAATAAAAAGTCATTATATCCTAGTCACAAACTTTTCTAATCCAAAAGAGTACCTACAGTACCCTACAGAAATGCCTGTGAAGTGCTCAGCCCAATCAAATCTCCCCATGGTTGTCCTTTGAATTCTTTATTTCTAGCTTCTGTTGCATGCATATTTAATCAGACTCCTTACTTTTGTATATGCAAAGGAAATTTTAAATAAAATATGCTCTATAGAAAGGAAAAGGATCCATTAGCTCACTTCCAAAGCAGATGATGAAAAATTCAGGAAACACCTCATCTGAAATACAGTTAATCATAATAGTGTCCTGTCAAAAAGAATCGCTACCACCACCTTGTGTCATAGAAGTGACTCAAGTCAACATATTACATCCAGTATCTAGATATTTAACTAATAAGAGCAGTTTTATCACAGAATTGCTAAATATTTTAATCAGTTGTAGTGCATGCTAATTATCCTCTGCGGTTTACTCATTATCATTTGTAGCTGGCTTTAAAAGGGCCCTGAAAGATAATACAGAAGGGATAAACTTGACTTTAGTATCGAGGTGATTTTAAAAGAACTATATACCTTCATCACCAGATTGGTTTGCAGACCAGAGTCTTCACTAAATCTTCACCCATGTATCCATGGGAAGTCTTTCTCCATCCTGTCTGAATCAAGTAAAAATTGAATACCTCTTTCACAGAAACTTGAACCGAGTGTAGGGAATCATCTGGAGTATTGTCCATCCTTTTTCCTTCTTTAGACCTGCATTGAAACCCAGCTTTCCTGGTTCTGAAAAATCTTCAGATCATACATCATCACCCATCAAATATCTTAGTTTTTTATTTTCCTTTTTAGCCATACACTTACTAGAGATCAGAAAACAAACTTCTTCATTTGGTTGCTGTCTGGAATTTCCTCTGCCTTCAGCAGTTTAGAAATTTGAGAGGACAGAGCCATATATAATACTTCTCTGACCACGCTGTCACAAATTTAAGGGCAAATATCCATGAAAGGCTCATGCTGTGCATCACTGAGTACCACATACACTTACAAATGAGGAAGGCAGTTAGGTCCTGGTTGGAGAGAGGACAGAAATATTTCAGTTTTATAGATGGATTGAGGTACTCTTCATGACCTTCACACTTCTAGATTTGGAAACAACATGTTAGTTTCTTGCAGCTGAAAAATCACTAAAGAAATGGGAATGGAACAAAGACATGAGTTATTTTACATAAAATAACCTTTTCAGTAAAGATTTACTGATATTGGACCAATTTGCAGTAATATTGATAATTTTTATGAATGAACTATTCATTCAGTAAGCATTCTAAACCACAGCAGCTGCCTCTGTTTCAGGTTCCTGGCATGCTTACCTTGATCAATAATTAAATGACAAGATTTAATCTCAGTTAAGTTTGCAGAGAATGATATGCAAAATGTAGTTCAGCATTTGAAAGAATAATCTACTTTATTTAAACATCTGAGTCATCGCCACAATTTAATAGGCTAAATATTTACAGCTTTAAAGGGTTGTGGTGTTCTTTTTCTGTTTCTTTGTTTTTTGCAGTGGGGGAGATTGGCTTATTTGGCATTCTCAAATCCCTCTTGAAGGTAAACCATTGAAGGGACCTTCTATTATTCTATTTTCTATTATTCAATTTATTTTCACAATGACAAACTTTTTTCTAAGGCTTAACTGAAAATACCTCTCAATACATAAAATAGTTACCAGGTCTTAGTGATTATAGAAATGTAAATTTGCTTGAGCCTATAACTTCTGTAAAACAAAGAATATAGGAACAGGATTTTATAAATTATCACTAGTATTTTATCAAACGAAACAAATAAATTAAACCAGATAGTTACAGTAATAGCATATGCCAACAAAAAAACAGCAGAATTGTAAATAAAAGTGCAACAGCTATAACTGAGTACTAAAAACATTTTAAATTGTTTTTTTAAACACTTGAATTTATGTGATTAAAATCTCAATGGGTACAATGATGGCCTAATCCCATCTCAGATCTTACGTGCTGGTAAATTTCTAATAAACCATACTTATATGAGTATATTCCAGTTTCTTTGGAAATTCACTACTTTTCTGGCGATTCATTAAGAAGTTTGGAAATGTTTTGGAGGGTCATAAAGTGTGTTCAATCTGTTTCTTACAGATACAAATAATAAGATTTAGATTATGATAAAATTATGTATTTACAGGAATTTTTACATCCTTTTACTAACTTATTTGCTCATGATTATTGTAGCATAAGATTCTAAACTGTAATAAAACCCCCAAGTATTACATATAATATTAAACTGTAATGAGCAAATAAACAATAGGAATTTTTCTTGTCCCTTTCATTCATTATAGAAATTACAGATTTCAAAGTTTTCACAACACTAATTTGCTAGATAACTGTATGTGAAAGTCAATCTACAGAAAAAAGACAGTTTTCTATGCATACATGTAAATAAAAGGGTGCTATGTTTAATTTATTAGTTTTTAATTATTAAATAAGAAAAGATAATTTGATAGCTCTACAGAGCCAAAAATACATATTATTATTTTAATTTTGTTTTACACAGGAAGACAACAAAATGTTATTACACAATTGGAAGGACTCTAACACTATCTGAATTTCAACTTCAGAAAAAAATTTTGCATTGGATTGTATGTCCTCTGTACTATATGAAGCTATTTATTTTAAAATCTGACCTAAAATTTCACAGTAAAGCCATGTTTTCAGGAAAAAAAAAAACTATGAGAAACATGCTATTTAGATCAAAGTTTTATGTCAGAATTCTGCCTCAGGCTAAATTTTCCTAGAATAGTTTTACCAAAATACTGAGCTGCTTCTCAGTAATTAACCATTTATCTTACAGAGAATTTAATATAATGAATTACACTTAAAATCCTGTTATTGGCAAAAAAAAATCTTGAGCTGGTGATGACAACAATCGTATTCAATGAGATACAACTATCTGTGTTACAAACATGTTTTTTCACTATAAATAGTTAAATAGGAGGTTGTGAGACATTTCTCAAGGAAAATATTTTTTCTTAATATGTTCCTGTTCTTCTCAGCATTATTAATGGAACCTCATTGTTTGACTTAAGTGGCCAGTCTTAAATGAGAATATTCCAAAATTGGTGCTTGAATAGGCAATCATGACAACAACCAGTCTTATTTTTGATACTTTTCATTTTTAATGGTTTAATGTGTTACATGAAATGGATGCACTGATGCAGGATGAACAAACAGCTCAGAAACACTGAAACACTTTTGCATTTAAGTAGCTCAGTTAGCTTAAATGAGATTAATCAAATAAATAAAGACAGATACAAGCATAACTACTATAAGAATACACTCCAAACTTGATTGTATGAACAAATTCTTCTTTTTTAAGATCTCTAATAGTTCAAATATCTCAGGGATTCTCTTTACCAGTAGTTATGCTGGCAGCTATAATCAGTCAACAACTGGGGCCACTAATCTGGGTTATATTTTTAAGCACTTTTAAATAGAAGAATTAAGTTCAGAAGCACGTCTGCTCTTAAATTAGCAGAATTTTTCAAGACCAAATGCCTTGCAACATTACACATCAAGACAACATCTTGATTTGAAGTGCCATTATTTCTGTAGTGCTACAGTGCCGTAAAAAGAAAATAAAATAGGACATCTCATTAAATGGTGTCATGAGCATTGTTATTTTCATATGGAGTTCAAAAGCTTTTATAAAAACCCAACTTCTTAAATATTGCCTACTTTCAGCCTACTTTTATGTGTTACTAACTATTATGAGACAAATGCATGATCTAAATTGAATTATATGAAATTAAGAAAATAAATTATGGTTGGCTGAAAACATTTTCTGTAAAACTGAATATGTCACAGAAATCCATTTCAGTGAAATTTTCTTGAGAAGAATAATTTCAAAGATACAAAGGATGCATGTAATTATCATATTTAAAATATTATAAGAAATGTTTCTAGCAATTAAAGCAAAATTGTCTTGTGATTAATTTTTAATTGTTAATGTGGAATAAAAGAAAGCATTCTTTTCAGGTAGAGATTTATAAAATTGATAATAGAAGTTTCTAGATATGATTTTCTGTGAGAGCAAAAGGTTCTTCATGAATCGGGAAGTTCTTTCAAGTTTTTTTCATTGTTATGAAAAGGGTGATTTTGTTGGTTTTAGTTCTATCATAAAGACTGTGTGTGCCTTCAGTGTGTTACATCAAAGTTAATAATATGATAATCTTGTCATGTGATACTACCCGTGGTAACTACCTGGGGTACACAAAATTGTCCATCAAGTAACAGGTCAAGATCACATGGCTTAACACTTCAGACACTTTATAACTAATCATAAAATAAAAGTAAATATAAAACAATGAAAAAGTATAAATACAAATTAATTAAACAAACAAAGACCAACAAAAAAAACCCAAAACAACTCCAAAACACAACCAAAACCAAAGTAAAATAAAAGCATTTAGAAGCACAGCTGAAAACAGGTACAATTGTATGAACACATATGATTCTATAATATAGGAAGCAATGGAGAAGGTTGATGACCAGATACATATCAAAGCCATGAATATAAAAAAAATGCCTGCTGAAGTCATGACTATATCTAGTTAAAAAGTGAAAATTTGGACTTCAATTAATCACTAAAACTATAAAAGAGATATTATTCACTAAATATATATATAAGAATCCCTAAAATTATATCACTGAAACACTAATTGCGTTCTTATTCTTATTTTGTAATGACAGCAAAATTCATTGTCATTTGACATGTTCCCTTTATAGAAAAAAACCCGTTGGAGGAATTAGAGCACTCCTTTTAAAAATAAACCTCCCTAATAATATCCACTGCTCCTACTTACATTGCTGGTTGTGTACTGTTTATGATGCTATTTATAAACATCTGCTGAGCTTTTTTCCATGAAGTAATCCTTTACTGCATGTGTAAGCTGTCTCAAGGACTGTAAGTAAATAAGGTCTAAAAATCAGGTATTTTAAAGGAAAGGGGTACCTCCATACATTGAACCTCCTTTGGTTCTGTCTTTTGGTCCTGTTGTGAATGACCTTTGTATGCCAGTGATGGGGTTAAACAATATCTTTCTACTATTTTATTCAGTGTGTCTATCATTTAAAATCCTTCCACAACTTTAAAGCCCATTTAAATTTCTGCAGACCAAAGGTATTCCCTCCAATGGTATTCCTTCCAATTCGATCAAATTGAGTAATGTTATCAATAAAAACCTCAAAATATGTTATCTATCTGTGATGGAAATAATTCCTAGTTTCTTCAGTATAATTCAGTTTGTATTTTCATTCCATTAATAGATCTGAATTGTGAAAAAAAAAAAAAATAGAAAACATATTTCCTCAGCCAAATGTTAAGGCTGGTTATAACAAAAATCCAGTAATAATTTTCTCAGGCTTTTCAGCAATTTCAGCAATTTAACTCAATAACAGAATGCCGCAGTTCTCCTCCTCAGATTCTAATTTTTTTCAGAGAAACGGCAATGTATTTCTACTGTGTAAACTGCAACACTTACTCTTCAGACCATTGGAGATGTGCACAGTAGATCAGAGAAAGGTGAAGCTTGCACTCTTCAATATCCTTGTGTGGTGCCCTCATCATTTGCTGTCATTTGTAAAGGGTTTCAAAATATATCTACAATTTTATTGGACTATGCATTCAGCTTCAGAGTTGACTATTTAACCAAAAAATCATAAAAGGCCAGATAACTTGACCAACCAAATCTTTGCTGCTGATCACCTGGAAAGCATCTATGTCGCTTTGATAGCGAAGCAAGTCTTACCCTGTCAAACACTACATCAACAGTTATTTCCTCTCCCTTGCAGCAACTTCTCTGGAGTTTGCAGGATGTAGGTAGTGTTCCTCCTGTATTTCGGAAGACAAAAAAGAATGTCTTGAAATCATTTGCATCTGTTGACTTATCTACACAAAACATGTATTTAAGAATGTCTTTTTTAAAGCATCTTACCTCTGAAGATTTTTAAAATCCATATTCCATAACATTCCATTTCTCTTTATCTTTCCTACAGAGAGAAAATATCTATTGATAAAAGATTGGTACTGAATGATGAATGTCAATCATCTTGAATATTTTTCTCTTAAACATTTTGTATTGTGGAGTAGATTCTTATCTATGCAAAGATTTTAAAACATAGATGTTTTGGACTTCTAGGTCTATATTAGACGGACTTCTGAGTATGCAGATTACAGCCAATCTACAATGTAATTTGATCTTGAATAGAGAATGAAATATAAAGACAGTTGAGATATGCTCAACACCTCCTCCCATTCACTTGCTGGATATAGGAACACCTCTGAGAAATGTAGCTCTTAGAATTTGAACGTTTATCTCTGTAGCGTAAAAGCTTTGTAGCGTGGTCATATTTCATGAATATCATTCTTGTAGGGGTTTGGCCAGATGTTGCTCTTTCTTTCATGTGACTCCATTGATTTAAATAGAAAAAGTCTTCTATTCCACTGCTTGATGCAACTGGGGAAAAAAATATATTGTTGCTCTGCAAGTTCTCTTTGTCCAGAGTTCAGCATCTTCTGCTCTGAAGGGAGTTTGAATTTCAACCTAGCAAAAAATAAGAAAAAAATAAAGATTGTTGCCATTTGAACAATAGAATGTCAAAATCTGCCGTATTAACATTATTCTAAAATATTCAACCCTGAAGCAGTTCTAGCAAACTTTAAATATGCTGAATAGGAGATGTAACAGAGACCAGGTGGGCTTCCAGCAGCAGGAGGCAATATAGGAGAAAAACAATCAGAAACTTAAAATGTATAGTTTAGGATATTTTCTACAGAGAGTTTTTACAACTCTCTTAAGTCAGCACCTGCGATTTTCTCCTCTTCAGCATTTACTGAAACTTCCACAGAGCTAGTAAAGGTAATTATTTTATTTGAAATTCCTCCACAATCTCTAGTGCATTTGCTGTTCTGTTGTTGCTGCTGCCACTTGGCTCTGCTTCTAAAGAGTCTCTTGTTTATGAGGCAGAAAGGAAGATAGTTCTTCTAAAGGTACACCTAAGACCTCCCTTAGAACCATAGAACGGTTTGGGTTGGAAGGGGTGTTAAAGCCCATCCAGTCCCACCCCCCTGCCACGTTAAAGCCCACCAAGTCCCACCCTCCTGCCATGGGCAGGGACACCTCCCACCAGAGCAATAGATCAGGTTGCTCAAAGCCCAATCCAGCCTGGCCTTGAACACTTCCAAGGATGGAGAATCCACAGCTTCTCTGGGCAACCTGTTCCGGTGTCTTCACCGCACTCACAGGAAAGAATTGCTTCCTAATATCTAATCTAATTTCCCTTTTTTCATTCTAAAACCATTACCCCTTGTCCTATCACTCCACTTCCTGATCAAGTGTCCCTCCCCATCTCTCCTGTAGCCCCCTTCAGGTACTGGAAGACCATTATAAGGTCTCCCTGGAGCCTTCTCCTCTCCAGGCTGAACAACCCCAACTCTCTCAGCCTGTCTTCATAGGAGAGGTGCTCCAGCCCTTTGATCATCTTCATGGCCTCCTCTGGACCCATTTCAACAGGTCCATGTCCTTTCTGCTCACCAGAGCAGAACAGAGGGGTAGAATCACATCCATTAACCTGCTGGCCACGTTGCTTTTGATGCAGCCCAGGATATGGTTGGCTTTCTGGGCTGCCAGCATACATTGCCAGCTCACGTTGAGCTTCTCATCCACCAGCATCCCCAAGTCTTTCTCCTCAGGGCTGTTTCTCTGCCCAATCTGTATTTGTGCTTGCTACCTTTGCTATGGTACAGCACTTAGTATTTCAATTTCTTTATTGTTTTTTAAGTGACTTCTCTTCAGTATCCACTGCTCCTACTTACATTGCTGGTTGTGTACTGTTTATGATGCTATTTATAAACATCTGCTGAGCTTTTTTCCATGAAGTAATCCTTTACTGCATGTGTAAGCTGTCTCAAGGACTGTAAGTAAATAAGGTCTAAAAATCAGGTATTTTAAAGGAAAGGGGTACCTCCATACATTGAACCTCCTTTGGTTCTGTCTTTTGGTCCTGTTGTGAATGACCTTTGTATGCCAGTGATGGGGTTAAACAATATCTTTCTACTATTTTATTCAGTGTGTCTATCATTTAAAATCCTTCCACAACTTTAAAGCCCATTTAAATTTCTGCAGACCAAAGGTATTCCCTCCAATGGTATTCCTTCCAATTCGATCAAATTGAGTAATGTTATCAATAAAAACCTCAAAATATGTTATCTATCTGTGATGGAAATAATTCCTAGTTTCTTCAGTATAATTCAGTTTGTATTTTCATTCCATTAATAGATCTGAATTGTGAAAAAAAAAAAAAAATAGAAAACATATTTCCTCAGCCAAATGTTAAGGCTGGTTATAACAAAAATCCAGTAATAATTTTCTCAGGCTTTTCAGCAATTTCAGCAATTTAACTCAATAACAGAATGCCGCAGTTCTCCTCCTCAGATTCTAATTTTTTTCAGAGAAACGGCAATGTATTTCTACTGTGTAAACTGCAACACTTACTCTTCAGACCATTGGAGATGTGCACAGTAGATCAGAGAAAGGTGAAGCTTGCACTCTTCAATATCCTTGTGTGGTGCCCTCATCATTTGCTGTCATTTGTAAAGGGTTTCAAAATATATCTACAATTTTATTGGACTATGCATTCAGCTTCAGAGTTGACTATTTAACCAAAAAATCATAAAAGGCCAGATAACTTGACCAACCAAATCTTTGCTGCTAATCACCTGGAAAGCATCTATGTGGCTTTGATAGCGAAGCAAGTCTTACCCTGTCAAACACTACATCAACAGTTATTTCCTCTCCCTTGCAGCAACTTCTCTGGAGTTTGCAGGATGTAGGTAGTGTTCCTCCTGTATTTCGGAAGACAAAAAAGAATGTCTTGAAATCATTTGCACCTGTTGACTTATCTACAAAAAACAGGTATTTAAGAATGTCTTTTTTAAAGCATCTTACCTCTGAAGATTTTTAAAATCCATATTCCATAACATTCCATTTCTCTTTATCTTTCCTACAGAGAGAAAATATCTATTGATAAAAGATTGGTACTGAATGATGAATGTCAATCATCTTGAATATTTTTCTCTTAAACATTTTGTATTGTGGAGTAGATTCTTATCTATGCAAAGATTTTAAAACATAGATGTTTTGGACTTCTAGGTCTATATTAGACGGACTTCTGAGTATGCAGATTACAGCCAATCTACAATGTAATTTGATCTTGAATAGAGAATGAAATATAAAGACAGTTGAGATATGCTCAACACCTCCTCCCATTCACTTGCTGGATATAGGAACACCTCTGAGAAATGTAGCTCTTAGAATTTGAACGTTTATCTCTGTAGCGTAAAAGCTTTGTAGCGTGGTCATATTTCATGAATATCATTCTTGTAGGGGTTTGGCCAGATGTTGCTCTTTCTTTCATGTGACTCCATTGATTTAAATAGAAAAAGTCTTCTATTCCACTGCTTGATGCAACTGGGGAAAAAAATATATTGTTGCTCTGCAAGTTCTCTTTGTCCAGAGTTCAGCATCTTCTGCTCTGAAGGGAGTTTGAATTTCAACCTAGCAAAAAATAAGAAAAAAATAAAGATTGTTGCCATTTGAACAATAGAATGTCAAAATCTGCCGTATTAACATTATTCTAAAATATTCAACCCTGAAGCAGTTCTAGCAAACTTTAAATATGCTGAATAGGAGATGTAACAGAGACCAGGTGGGCTTCCAGCAGCAGGAGGCAATATAGGAGAAAAACAATCAGAAACTTAAAATGTATAGTTTAGGATATTTTCTATAGAGATTTTTTACAACTCTCTTAAGTCAGCACCTGCGATTTTCTCCTCTTCAGCATTTACTGAAACTTCCACAGAGCTAGTAAAGGTAATTATTTTATTTGAAATTCCTCCACAATCTCTAGTGCATTTGCTGTTCTGTTGTTGCTGCTGCCACTTGGCTCTGCTTCTAAAGAGTCTCTTGTTTATGAGGCAGAAAGGAAGATAGTTCTTCTAAAGGTACACCTAAGACCTCCCTTAGAACCATAGAACGGTTTGGGTTGGAAGGGGCGTTAAAGCCCACCAAGTCCCACCCTCCTGCCATGGGCAGGGACACCTCCCACCAGACCAGGTTGCTCAAAGCCCCATCCAGCCTGGCCTTGAACACTTCCAAGGATGGAGAATCCACAGCTTCTCTGGGCAACCTGTTCCGGTGTCTTCACCGCACTCACAGGAAAGAATTGCTTCCTAATATCTAATCTAATTTCCCTTTTTTCATTCTAAAACCATTACCCCTTGTCCTATCACTCCACTTCCTGATCAAGTGTCCCTCCCCATCTCTCCTGTAGCCCCCTTCAGGTACTGGAAGACCATTATAAGGTCTCCCTGGAGCCTTCTCCTCTCCAGGCTGAACAACCCCAACTCTCTCAGCCTGTCTTCATAGGAGAGGTGCTCCAGCCCTTTGATCATCTTCATGGCCTCCTCTGGACCCATTTCAACAGGTCCATGTCCTTTCTGCTCACCAGAGCAGAACAGAGGGGTAGAATCACATCCATCAACCTGCTGGCCACGTTGCTTTTGATGCAGCCCAGGATATGGTTGGCTTTCTGGGCTGCCAGCATACATTGCCAGCTCACGTTGAGCTTCTCATCCACCAGCATCCCCAAGTCTTTCTCCTCAGGGCTGTTTCTCTGCCCAATCTGTATTTGTGCTTGCTACCTTTGCTATGGTACAGCACTTAGTATTTCAATTTCTTTATTGTTTTTTAAGTGACTTCTCTTCAGTATTCCTCATTATTATGTATTGAGAGCTGTGGATATTGCAGTGTGGTTATCATAATATAAATATCATGGAAAATGGAGAAGAGCCTGCCAGTGAGCAGTTATAGACCCATACAGGGTATAATGTGGCCATAATAGTTTAACAATATCTTACTTTTCTCCACTTCTATAAATAAAGGAAAATGAAACTGCAGGAGATGTTCCAAGATCTTTTCTTGGTGGTGAAAATAGAACCAAATTTCTCCAAATAGCAATATGACAGATAAAAGAAAGGAATAATCTCAGTTGTGGCTTCTAAATACCTTATAATGTAATAGTCCAGAGACATAAGGATAGTGTCAGAGACACAAAAAAATTAACCCTTAAGACAGTCATCTGTATTAATCAGTGAAATGCTTCTTTTTTTGGATATCATGAGGCAAATTCTGCTTGAATCTTTTCAAATCTGTCTGGGCAATATACTAGGAAGTATACAATATCAGCAGGAGCCAAGAATGGACTTCTCTAACTCTCTTCTGTATTCCTTTCTGCATGATCATTCTTTGGCTAACTATGTCCAAAAGTTTGTGATAATAAGTTGGATTCTGTCTAAGTGACAAGAATTCTACATCTTTTTAAAAAAATCCAGCCTGTATTTCCCTGGGTCCTTGCATTGCTAAAATGCTTTGTTCTCCATGTCAAAAGACAGTGCATTGATATCAAAACCATAAGAGCAATTAATTTTATCAACTTTTACAAAACTTAACTTGCCATAAGAACTTTCATAGGGCACCTTTGCATTTTCTTTTATTATGGACTATGAATTATGGATACAGCCTAAGAGTTCTGTCACACCCCAATTACCTCATTTCCAGCCGACTACTCATGACTGCATCTCTGACTGCATTAGAAAATATCTTGCAGGTTAATGAGATCTCTGTTAAGTACACCGAAGCTGGGCAAGGGAAACCACAGCTTTTTTTCTATATTTAACAAAACTATATTTAACCCATAGAAAAACAGTAATGGGGTTTTGGTTGTGAGTTGTGGCTTTGGTTTTTTTTGACAATGTTATTTTAAAATAACTGATGAATTTCCTTTCCTATCTCAAACTCACAGTACCACTAATTTAAACATGGTTGTGGTGGTTGGTTTTTTTTGACAGACTATGTTTTTTTTAAATAACTGATGAATTTCCTTTCCTATCTCAAACTCACAGTACCACTAATTTAAACATTGTCTTCTGGGGGAATAATTCAGTTCTTCCTCTTTCAGATGAATTGCAATGACAAAGTGGTAGAACATTTGAAAAGAAGTATAGAAGATGTAAGTACCAGGTATTCATGCTCTTTATGTATTCACGTACAAAAAAATTTACCTGGAAACACTCATAGGAAAAAGGAATAAGAAAACAACTGAATTAACTGTCTATAATTACTCTGGGAAATGTTTATTGGTTCCTTTTCTAGGAAAAGAAAAAAAAAAAAAGGAAAAAAAAAGAGAATCAGAACATTGAGATTTTATGTGGAATGTTCAAGAAGAAACTTCATTTCAAAGAACCAAAGAGGATTAAACACATAGTATTCCCACAACAGAAAAATATTATAAGACATAAAATATATGCAGTGAGGATTTTTTTTCCCTGTTTCAACTGACATTACATTGAAAAAATATTATAAGACAGAAAATATTTGCAGTGAGGATTTTTTTTCCCTGTTTCAACTGACATTACATTTTTTCTACTATGATATTAGATTGACAAGAAATAGAATCATAGAATCATAGAATGCCATTACATTTTTTCTACAGTGATATTAGATTGACAAGAAATAGAACCATAGAATCATAGAATGTTTTGGGTTGTAAGGGACCTTTGAAGGTCATCTAGTCCGACTCCCTTGCAACGAACAGCAAAAAGTGATCTGATCATATCTGTCTGTCTTAGTATTGCCATTTTCCCAGTTATGCCCAGTACAGGGCAAGACCAGGGGAGTCCATTGAATGATCTTATGGAGTTACAGGTGCACTTAGAACTTTTTAATGAAAGATTCTTTTAGCAAAATTAATTTTAAAAGTTGATTTAAAAATACTTCAGAAAAACAAAAGCACAAACTCTTAATAATGTCCAAATATGTTCAGCTTGATTACAAATATTTTTTATGATTTCTTCTATAAGAGAAAAAAATACATAGAGGATTATAGAATTCTATGAAGGATTTCCCTTTGTTTCTGGAAGAAATCTCTGGCAATTTTGCAGGTTTTGCATTTCTTCACTCAGAGTTTAGGTTTGAATTGGCTCTTGGGACAATGCAATGTGCTGAGACACTTCTCTAGGGTGAAATTACCTTCTTGCAGAGGATCTGCCATAATTTGGAATTATCTTTACTCTAAAGACACTGAGCTCAAGTTATGATTGAAAGCAAATAAGTGTTTCTTGTGCAAGTTATTTTCTTGTGATCCAAAAAAGTTGTTAAAATGGAGCTTAACAATGTTTAGTATGATGCTCATTACATTGATGAAATGACCACTAATTTTATTTTCTACCAAGCAAATTTACACAGAATTGAAAACTAGAAATCCCAATTGAAAATATGTAGACTAAATGCATAATTAGCTCTTTCTGGTCTAGCGGAATTGTGATTGCTGTAGGGAACAATGGAAAATGTAGGATTTTTTTTTTTTTATTCTTATGCAACTCTATTTTTTTGATTGCTACAATTAGTAAGGCATTTAGTTGAGTAGTCTAATGGCTGCTGTAATCTAAGGAAGCATTTGAAAATGGATGATTAATTAGATACAGCAGCAATGTACTGCCTCTTGCTTAACTGCACCACTTAGTGAAAGAGCCAGAATTAATGACAGAAAAGCTACTGTAGCATTTTTAGGTTATGAGAGGGTTGCCATAGATAAGGAAAAGCAGATATAACAAATGAACCAGACTGATGAGTTATGGTCCAAATACAGATCGTTTATCCAACAGCTAAAATTTGTAAACAAATAATAAAACTTGTAAGTACAGAAAATACTGGTTTACCAAGGAAAAGGTTATGTGGAAAGATTAGGATATAGTGACAAGGTCATGTGGAGATTAACTTTTGAAGAATGTACAGTATGTGCAGGATTCCTCTCTAAGAAGGTGCAGTTTTGCATTATAGTTACATTCAGAGATTTCCATCTATTTTTCTGAGAACAACTATCTCAAAGGCCTGCACTCTCTCAGAAATTATTCTGTTCTCTATATAAAATGGCTACCCAAAGCTTGGTGAAACTATTCCAGGTGTTTAATTTGGCCATGTTAAAAAAAATGCTGTTGCCATTCCTACCAAATATTTTACTGTTTGGGCAGACACTCTAAAAAGCAGATCTACCTCCACTGGCTCTAATACTTTTCGTCCACACAACCAGAGACTAAAAAAATAATTTTTCATAAATTATAAATCACTATTACAGTGAGTCAGTTCTATTCCTTCTAAAACTGTGCAAGCACTCTTATTCTTATGTTACTGTGGTATCTGTTTTAAATATGAAACATCTCTTTGTGTTGTCATGGTTCCTAAGCACAGTAAAATACATATTATCTCAGGGATTCAAGTGTTCAATACACATCTTAATTTGAATATGTCAGTGCACAATGACAAATAAACCAATATTTCTTAAAATATTTCATGGATTATTTGGTTCTTAGAAGGAAGCAAGCCAGCGCATAAAAACAGAAAAATAAAAATCAAGGCTATTTTGTTTTGTTTCTTAAAAGTCATTGATATAATGGAAATTTCATTGACACTTCACAGCTTGGGAAAGCTCAGGATGAGCACTCAAGTTTTACTACAATCAAGAAATACCGTTCCACCACGATCCTTAAAACTAGCTAAAAGATAATCTGACTTTCAGCATCAAAGATTAGGTTGTGGCTATTCAAATAGTGAACCTTGTGCATCACCATTCAATCAAATTAACCATTTGCTTTCCTCTATTATTGTTTCATGTGCAACACCAAATCCTTATTTGCATCAAGGACACATCTGTGTTCTCATTAATCACATTTATTACTCATCAATCAGCCGACAGAACTCTCACAGACATGAGTTAAATTTAGAAGAGTCTTCTATTTATGAACTGTGTCCTTATAACATGAAATTCAGGGTCCAGAACTTCCATGATACAAGGCTACAAGCCCTCACGCAATTCCATGACAAATTACGTCCAGTGGACATCCAGTGATTTTACATCCAGTGGACATAAAATGTACACATGAGGATCAGTCATGATCAATCTCTGATATAACATGAAAGGAGTCAACAGATAAATTTGGTAAAGCAAAAAACTATGCTTGTACCACAAATACAATAACCTCACAATACTCTGGTATTAGGAATTCAGAGACAATATTTTAATTTTAAATGAAAAACAATCAGGCCCAACCTCTCTGTTATGACAAAGTACTGATTTTGGATATTTCTGGATGTTGAAAACATTTTCACAAGAAAAGTTTCTGACTCCCACAGAAATTAAAAGTTTTTCATTTCAACAACCTTGCTTAGTAAAGAGGTGTTTCTCTTCACTTTCTCTTTAACAGAGATCTGAGCAGACAAAATGCTACTGTTAATTAAACAAACATCACAATTTCAACCTAAGATTTAAAGTGTCCCAGATATGACAGAAATTAACCTTTTGACTGCATTAACCCTGGTACTCTTTTTTATTATGTTAAAGTACTGATCTTGGATATTTCTGGATGTTGAAAACATTTTCACAAGAAAAGTTTCTGACTCCCACAGAAATTAAAAGTTTTTCATTTCAACAACCTTGCTTAGTAAAGAGGTGTTTCTCTTCACTTTCTCTTTAACAGAGATCTGAGCAGACAAAATGCTACTGTTAATTAAACAAACATCACAATTTCAACCTAAGATTTAAAGTGTCCCAGATATGACAGAAATTAACCCTGGTACTCTTTTTTGTTATGTTTTTAAAAGCATCAGAAAAGAGAAATGCCAAGGTGTACAACTCGAATTTTTAAATAAAACTTAAGACGCCTTACTACTCTTCTTGTAACATTTTAGGCCTCTATGAAAATGAAACAACAGGAAATAATAAAAAAGTGAGTAATAATTGTTTTTCATTTTTGACTGCATTAACCCTGGTACTCTTTTTTATTATGTTTTTAAAAGCATCAGAAAGAGAAATGCCAATGTGTATAACTCGAATTTTTAAATAAAACTTAAGACACTTTACTACTGTTCTTGTAACATTTTAGGTCTCTATGAAAATGAAACAGGAAACAATAAAAAAGTGAGTAATAATTGTTTTTCATTTGTAGACTAAGATTCAAGGTTTAATTTTTGTGTTTGAAATATATAAAAAAGAAAGTAATTTAGTAGGTGTTTAAGCGGAGTTTCCCAGATGTAAATTTTATTTGATAATCATACAAGAAATAATAAATAATAATAAAAAAAAAAACAACCCATAAATAACTGTGAGCATAAACTTGCTTACAGATCTTTTCCTAGAAGATAACTTGACAATATTTATATTGTTGTGTATTCCATCGGCAGGAGGTAATGGAAAGGGAAAAATGTTGGCTTTGTTTAAGCTATAAGCAAAAACTCTACCAGCTGGTGCAGTCTGTTGGGAGCTAATATGTGGGTCAGCACAGTGCATCATCAGCACTTCTCTTCTTCAGCAAATCCACCTGCTTGAGTAAACAGACAATATGGGGCCCCAGTGCAACAAATATAGTGAAATTCAGAGATTTCCATCTATTTTTCTGAGAACAACTATCTCAAAGGCCTGCACTCTCTCAGAAATTATTCTGTTCTCTATATAAAATGGCTACCCAAAGCTTGGTGAAACTATTCCAGGTGTTTAATTTGGCCATGTTAAAAAAAATGCTGTTGCCATTCCTACCAAATATTTTACTGTTTGGGCAGACACTCTAAAAAGCAGATCTACCTCCACTGGCTCTAATACTTTTCGTCCACACAACCAGAGACTAAAAAAATAATTTTTCATAAATTCTAAATCACTATTACAGTGAGTCAGTTCTATTCCTTCTAAAACTGTGCAAGCACTCTTATTCTTATGTTACTGTGGTATCTGTTTTAAATATGAAACATCTCTTTGTGTTGTCATGGTTCCTAAGCACAGTAAAATACATATTATCTCAGGGATTCAAGTGTTCAATACACATCTTAATTTGAATATGTCAGTGCACAATGACAAATAAACCAATATTTCTTAAAATATTTCATGGATTATTTGGTTCTTAGAAGGAAGCAAGCCAGTGCATAAAAACAGAAAAATAAAAATCAAGGCTATTTTGTTTTGTTTCTTAAAAGTCATTGATATAATGGAAATTTCATTGACACTTCACAGCTTGGGAAAGCTCAGGATGAGCACTCAAGTTTTACTACAATCAAGAAATACCGTTCCACCACGATCCTTAAAACTAGCTAAAAGATAATCTGACTTTCAGCATCAAAGATTAGGTTGTGGCTATTCAAATAGTGAACCTTGTGCATCACCATTCAATCAAATTAACCATTTGCTTTCCTCTATTATTGTTTCATGTGCAACACCAAATCCTTATTTGCATCAAGGACACATCTGTGTTCTCATTAATCACATTTATTACTCATCAATCAGCCGACAGAACTCTCACAGACATGAGTTAAATTTAGAAGAGTCTTCTATTTATGAACTGTGTCCTTATAACATGAAATTCAGGGTCCAGAACTTCCATGATACAAGGCTACAAGCCCTCACGCAATTCCATGACAAATTACGTCCAGTGGACATCCAGTGATTTTACATCCAGTGGACATAAAATGTACACATGAGGATCAGTCATGATCAATCTCTGATATAACATGAAAGGAGTCAACAGATAAATTTGGTAAAGCAAAAAACTATGCTTGTACCACAAATACAATAACCTCACAATACTCTGGTATTAGGAATTCAGAGACAATATTTTAATTTTAAATGAAAAACAATCAGGCCCAACCTCTCTGTTATGACAAAGTACTGATTTTGGATATTTCTGGATGTTGAAAACATTTTCACAAGAAAAGTTTCTGACTCCCACAGAAATTAAAAGTTTTTCATTTCAACAACCTTGCTTAGTAAAGAGGTGTTTCTCTTCACTTTCTCTTTAACAGAGATCTGAGCAGACAAAATGCTACTGTTAATTAAACAAACATCACAATTTCAACCTAAGATTTAAAGTGTCCCAGATATGACAGAAATTAACCTTTTGACTGCATTAACCCTGGTACTCTTTTTTATTATGTTTTTAAAAGCATCAGAAAGAGAAATGCCAATGTGTATAACTCGAATTTTTAAATAAAACTTAAGACACTTTACTACTGTTCTTGTAACATTTTAGGTCTCTATGAAAATGAAACAGGAAACAATAAAAAAGTGAGTAATAATTGTTTTTCATTTGTAGACTAAGATTCAAGGTTTAATTTTTGTGTTTGAAATATATAAAAAAGAAAGTAATTTAGTAGGTGTTTAAGCGGAGTTTCCCAGATGTAAATTTTATTTGATAATCATACAAGAAATAATAAATAATAATAAAAAAAAAAACAACCCATAAATAACTGTGAGCATAAACTTGCTTACAGATCTTTTCCTAGAAGATAACTTGACAATATTTATATTGTTGTGTATTCCATCGGCAGGAGGTAATGGAAAGGGAAAAATGTTGGCTTTGTTTAAGCTATAAGCAAAAACTCTACCAGCTGGTGCAGTCTGTTGGGAGCTAATATGTGGGTCAGCACAGTGCATCATCAGCACTTCTCTTCTTCAGCAAATCCACCTGCTTGAGTAAACAGACAATATGGGGCCCCAGTGCAACAAATTACATTATTAAAGAGACAACTTTCTAAATTTGTGGCCTACTTTAGCTTTTTATTCCAGGTAACACTAACCCTCCTTGAATAAAAGTACTTTTTTGTAACTAGCTCTGGTGAGCTCGTAGGTTCTTTAATTGTATAAAGGCAAAAATAACTGTCAGTATGGTTATAGTGCAGAAAAAAATACCAACAGAGTATGAATTTAATTTACCTAAATGTTACTTTCTACTGAGATAATCAGCAACTATTTTATCCTCCTAAACAGAGTCTGAAACAGATGTTGAAAGCTTAGTTAAAAGTTCTTTCACCCAACAAGCTTTCTAGTAACCTTCCTTATATCTGGAATTTAGCTTACTATATAGACACAAACACCTGAGATGTGACCCATATTAACATGCTGTAAGTAATTATGAGTTTAGTTTGCCTGCTCTGTCATGGAAAATGTTTAATTCCAGGGGAATCAATTTTTCTTCATCTGAAAGGACAGGCCTATCAAAAACAGAGAACCACACCAAATAAAAAGGAAAACAAAACACATGCAGTCACAGTAATTGGAAGCAGATGGGATAAGCTAAATACAGCATGAGCATAAATGAAAACTAAAAGACCTCATGAAAATCTGAAAGTCAAAGCTTGTCTCTTTGGAATAAGCTGCTGCGGGTTGGCCTTCAATGAAAGCGCTTGATGTTTAGAAGGGTAGTTCAAGATCTATGTCTTGTGAATTAATCAGCATATTCATATTTTGGAAAGGTTATAAAAGGCATAATGTTGGCTGAACGTTAATTTCTGAAAAAAAAAAAAGTCACTACTTCTTCCCAGGAAATGAACTGTTTCATATTGAAACAAAATGCATTTTAAATGTTGATGAACAATTTAGAAGCTATTGAAAATATTCCAGCAGTATTTCTGTTTTATTTTTCATATAATTTCTTTTTTGCATTTGAATTTCCATGTCTAAAATTCATGTTGATTGATGCTGTAAATATTCAACAGAAAATGTAACAAAAAGTGTTCTTCTGTTATACTATAGTATACTATATAATTTTAGCTAAATGACAAATATTAACTGTCAGTTTTCTGGAGGGAATTTAGAACTGCAGCCTCACAGATCTTCCTCATTAGCATATATATATATATATATATATAGGCTTTATGGGTTTTTTTGTTTTTATTTTTACAAAGCTTTTTCAACATTGACATTTCAAAGGCCAAAACATGTTTGTAAACAAAATTTGGGCTCAGGTCTTCCTTATAAAGATTCCTCCACTTCTTAGGGCTCTCTGGGCCTTTTCAACTAGAAAACAATCCCCCTGTGTTAAAACATCACAGACATTGATGAATCTAGTGATTTTAAGACTTTTTGTCTTGATTTTGTTTTGCAATGTTAGGCCCGTTCTGCAGTAGATGAGGAGTGAAGAATACATCTGGTGCAAATAACAAGTTTTCTGCAATCTGTACTACATAACCATTTGGATTTTCAGTGAACTATAAGGTTTATTCTGATCTTTCTAAGATTTATAAGGATCTTTCTAAGATTTATAAGGATTCAGAGGATTCTGAGGTTTCAAAAGCTTTGTAAAAGAAAAGAAATATATTTGTAGACAAAGTAGGTTATATTTTGTAAAAAAAAAAAAATGATAAAACATATTTAAAATAAAGTTCAGAACTTCTTAGCTTAACTCATTTTTAGGTCAATTATTTTAAGATTTTTAGTTCAGCTTCCTGATTGCCTCATTTAGTTTAAGATACTACTTCAACAGGCTCAAAAAGATGGAAATGGAGACACTGACTGAATAGCAAGAACTATCCACGAGTGTGAACTTTTTAAATGTTATCTAGTAAATGAGACATATTCTGGTTAATATTGAGATGTTTACACCTAACAAATAATATGCAATTAAAGACCATATATTAATAGTAAGTCCAGTTAAGTGCAACCAAGACTGCAATGGGTAGTTTTGTGTCAGGCGTTAATAAAGAATTAAATAAAAAAAATAAAAGAATTCAGAATTTTCTTCCACCATAGTTCATATCCCACGCCACAATTAATACCACACAATCCACATCGTTGTTACATCATAGATACCCTCCAGAATGAATATTATAGAGATAGAAATACACTTTGATTCAGCTATTTCCACAGCAGAAAAAACCACATTGTTCAATTATATTTCTGGACAAGGATTTTAAATCTGAAATGCTATTATTCCATAGTTTATCATTGTCCTCCTTCATGAGTCTCATCTGCACTGTTCTGCACCTGCTCTCTAGATGCAAGCCCGTGGACTACCCTCTCTGTCAGACAGATTCCATACATAATTCCTCATTATCAATGTCATTCCTGATATGAATTAATCAAGATTCCTTTTAAGCCCTCCCTAAGCTTTTCTGAGAGAACACTTTGTCCAAACAGTGGATTACTGGTTTTGTAACAAAAATAAAAAATAATTTAGGAAATAATATGTATATGCCTGTGATTTCACCAAAGTCTGGGCTTATAAGTATCTCCCTCAAAGCACTGGAACTGGTTAGGAAAGTCTGCACATGAACTTTCCAGTTTTTGCCACTTATTTTAAAACGTGGTGTTTGTGTCTATTCAGAAAATAAATTTTTAACTCTTCAGATCTTTCCTAGTGTTGCAACTGTAAGAAAGAAGCCACTGGCTTAAATGCACTGGGGCTTTTATCTGACACAGCAGTCCCAATCTTCCTTGGAAAATCTCACTGAAAATCTTGTCTAGTTGGATTTGTCCTGAGCAATCCTTAAAGAGATCATGATCCAAATAAATTTTGGTCTAAATGCTCTTCTTTATCAGAGTCTTTGCTTGTCCAGGCATGGATCCATCTCTTCCTACACCAGTTCACCAAAAGAACAGGTCCAAGCTCTTGCAAAGAAGAATGAGAAATTAAGTGCTCCCCACCCAAAAAAATTTTTCCATTACACTTATAATAAATATTCTAATTAATTCATGTACTCCCACTTAGTTAATTCCAACAAATATACTGTTTGGATAGCATCCAAAAGCAAAACTCCTATTCTGTGGGGATAGTACTCTTATTTAGCAGCTATGTCTGCTAGGAGAGAACATATTAATAATTTTAGATACATTGATGGCCTTTATCTGAAGCCTCTTTTACTACATTCTAATTGTTTATCACTATGTACATTAGTATTTTCAGATGAATCCTTGATAAAGTATGTGTGAAATATCATTTGTCATAAGAACAAATATAAGATTGAATCTTTCAGTGATCAATGATGTTTTTAAACTGTAATTGGTACTATTAAAGAACTTGGAGTGAGCACAGACAGGGTCTCAACTGAGGTCTGCTCTGTGGCTTTATGTAACCAATAGACATTTCTTAAAGGATCTTGGAATGTCCACAGAACTAGTGAAGTTTTCACCTATCTTTCAGAGCAAACATTTTTACCAAAGAATGAACTTCATAATTTCAAGTAATAAGGCACCTCAAGTAATAAGAGCTTCATTAAATAAAAACCTGTGGGATACGATAAATTGAATTCAGAACTTGGTTATGTTGGCCATACCATGCCAAACTCCAGCAGAAATGCTCTGGCAAGATCCAAAAAATCAAAAAGTTATAAGGAAGTTGTAAAGGATACATTTTATGTTAACATTCACACAATTTGTGCCACTACAATTCTGAAAGTGCTTTTCAAGTAATTAACTTGTACCTAAAAGAAAATTGAATTTTTTTTGCTTTCCTTCCTCTTAAAAACATTTCATCTTCAAATTCATACATTTTGTTTGTTTATCTGTTTTTTTGCTTGTGTATGTCTCTTCCTGATTTCTTAGAAACCTTGTGGTGGGTTGAAGGACAGCAGCTCTGTCAGGCCTGAATTTTCTTTTGAAATATAGATATAGTAACACCTTGTCAGTACAACTTCTGATATTTCACTGTTTTATGTCTAATACTGCTGCAGTTCTGTTCTCAAGGAAGCATGGCAAATGGGCCAGGATATTCTCCTATTTCTCCTGAAATAGTTTGTTTTAGCAGAGTAGAAATCTGCCACTGCATGCAGATGACAAGCAGGACTTTGTAGTGCTTCACTGACTCAATGCTTTTGCCAGAATAACAAGCACAAACGCTCCAAACGCCTTATGCAAGTGTTTCGTGGCAAAAGTTTCATACTTAAAGGCCTGCCAGATCTCAACCACTAATTAATCCATCAAACTCCAGTGGTCCAGAGGCTTTTATGCTTAGGAGGCATAGGTAGGACATCAACTCTCCATTTCCTTTTGTCCTTCTGCCTATAGGAAAAGGGAAGAATAGAAAAAAAAATGCATAACTGAATTATTCAACCCTAAATGCTGCGATTTACAGCCTAAACCAATAATAAGCATTTTGTGATCATTCACTTCATAGTGGTATCTATCCCTCCTGTCTCTGTGAATATATATTGAACTCAGTTGAGACAACTCCCTTGATGTTTTGATTTAAATTTAATTGTAGTTATAATGAACACCATAACCTGCCTAGTTTTGCAGCATTGACTCGATCTTTCTTATGTTCTCAAGGTGAAACACAAATTATTTTTTTTAAATGTACTCTGAGCCATAAAGGGTTTCTTTTGGGAATAGTGTGCAATGAATAATTTATCCTGTTTCTATTGTTCTATTTTTTCAGTGTCCCACAATAAGTTTCTCTTTTCCTTATTAAAACAAACAATCAAACAAACAAACAAACAAAAACCCAAAACAAAACAAAGATCCACCCAGAAACCCCCCCACAGAACAAACCACAACAAAACAAATGAACAAACATCCACCCAGAACCCCCCCCCCAAAACAAACCACAACAAAACAAATGAACAAACAAAAAAAAACAAACAAAAAAAAGCCAGATGGTTTTGCTATTTTTTGGGGGGTTGAGATTATTTTTGCAAAAGTCCACTCCTAGTAGAATTGGTATTATTTAAAAATCAGAGTTCTAAAAATAGTGTCATAATTTTAATGTGCAATATTCTGCAAATGGCAGAAAATATATGTAGCATTGCATGTTCCTTTTTACTAGTGATTTATTTTAAGGTATTCTGTTATGTGGGCAGGAATTGAGGAGCTGCTTGATACCATTTTCCTTCTGGATTGTCTACCATATACTGTAATTTTCTTAAGGGTTTTCAAGACCTTTCTGGATCAAATCCTGAATAACATGGTCTAACCTCCTACCTGACCCTTCTTTGAACAGGAGCTTGGACCAGAGACCTGCTGAGGTTCCTTCCAACCCAAATTATCCTATGATCCTATTGGTTCCAGCAGGTCAAACTTTCCAGCTATTTTATCTCAGTGACATTTAAGTCCCAGAATCATTCTGTCTTTTCCCTCTTCACTGTAATTTGTGATAGCAATTGGCTGGATCCTTATAAATTACAGACTTGTCATCTTTTTCTCCCTCTCCCTCTTTTCCCCTTTTTGGATTTTTCTTCCTTAAGTGAGCTCAAGAACTGAGGCTGCAGGATTTTCCTTTGAAAAAACAGAAACATGCACTCACACAAAAAAAACAACATTCCAAGAACAAACAACAAAATGAACTAACAAAATCCCCATATATCCAGACACTGGGCTAGAGCAAACCAGACTAAAAACTCAGTTTTGTAATCACATATTGTACTGGAAGCGTGGTCCTTACTCTCTCAGGCAAACCGCCAAATTCTGCTGTAGTGGTAGACAATAAAAGTCACAATAAACTGAAGCTGTTAAACATAATTCTTCTCGCAACATCCTGACAACTTGGATGTAAGCACAAGCCTCTACAAATGCAGAATAGAAGTGTTGGTTGGGTTGGGTTTTTTTTCTGTTATTCAAGACAAAGACGGGGAAAAAAATAAAGCAGGCATTAGCATATTCTTCTTTAAAAGGATGTGCACTAAATATGTCCTCAGGCTTTTTGATCTCCACTTGGACAGTTTGTACTCAGATTAAATGAATAATCTCATTCCAAATGCTGTACAAATGGAAGGTGTCCTTCTTATCTCCTGACAATCTTTATTCTCTGTCTGGGTGCTACCTTTAAAGATATTAACTACAGATAAAAGGGTTAATTTAGGAATCTTACATTCACAGTATGAAAAATATATTAGCTGGTATTTCTAACTTGGAGAAGGTTTCCTACTAGAATTCATAATAGTTAAAAAATAATTCCACTCCAATGTATTATATATCAGAATAAATAATTGCATTTTTTAGTATATTTATAACCCAGGTTTTCTTCAACAACATATACTTGCTTAAACTTCTAATTACATGAAAATATGTTCTTACGGAATTTTTCCATTACCAGACTGGAACCTAATAATATCCAGCAATAGCATTGCATTGTATAAAAACAATTCGACTTTGTGTGATGCCTATATTTTTACACAAAATTAACCATTTTTAAGAGACATTTCTTTTTACATTAAACTTATCACTAAGAAGAGCAGAAAAACAGTGATCGCTTTGGCTAACTAAAATGTGTTTATACCAATGTTGACTATGCATTTTTAATGTCCGAAATATTTATTAAAATTGGATTAATCTAAGTGAGAAAAAGTACACAAAAATACTGAAGGCTTTCATAAATCCAACAACTTTTGCTGCAGATTAACATTTTTTCTCCATAAATATTTGAAATTTGAATCATCCCAATTCAAGGACGTAACTCTGTACAGGTAAGCCCTTAAATGAGTCAGTGAGTGTGGACCTGCACTTTTAGATGGTGCTCCATATGGTCTACTACATCTACCCTACAACAAGTGACCAGTGATATTTTTCTCTCCCTTATTATTGGCAATATATTAGCTCATTAGATGAAATGCAACTATGCAGGAAATACCCAGCAATTTCCTTTATACACAGTAAATTTTAACAAATGAACGTGGGATTATGCCATTAGGAGAATGAGTATCCAAGTTTATTCATTTGAGGCACCAGAATGGCTCTGACAAAATGTTACAAGATGTTTAGTCCTATTGTCATAAGGTCTTTCAAATCTTTCTGATTTACAGCTGAATGGAAAAGGAAAAAAAAAACACAACAAAATAAAACAAGAAAACATACAAACAAAAAACCCTCAAAATCCCTAACCAATCAGCCAAACAAACAAAAACCAGATTATGAGTTTCATGTAGAATGGAAACTCTGATTTTTATAAAAAAATTCGCTTTTTCAGGGTTACAATTTTCTGGACTGTGTTACTACTACAGACAACTCAAAGGCAATTACTACAGGCAACTGTCTTGCACAACAGTGTCACAGATTTAAATCTATGGAAAACACATGGCAAAGATGCTTCCAAGGCAAGGCTGACTTTTCTTCATGCAGTGGCTTCACAATATCTCCCTTCTCTTTGCTCTGGGCATAATTGTTGCGAAAACACCAGTACCAGAGAACTCATTGACATCTTTGCAGTTTGGACTAGACTGGCACTGCCTGGCTTTCCAACCTGCTCCGTCTTTTCTCAAGCCTTCTGCTCAAGCCCTGTTGAGGCTTTGGTAACATATTCTACTCCTGGGAAAGGAAATAAGTGATAGTATCTTTAAAGGAAGTTACTTCTGCTACTTAATTGGTAGCTATTACAATGATATGACTTAGTGGAAAAAATGTACTGTATCAAGTCATGTTCCTGTTCAGCGGCTTCCTGTGAATGCCACCTGCATATTAATTATGGCATAGTTCTCACCTTGGTTTAATATTCTGCTTTTAAAGCAAATGAAAGAGAGGAACTGAATGTGAGAACGGTTGTAAGTTATTCAGAACAAAGCTACAGAAACTTGCTCTAGACCTGGCAGGGCTACATTAACTAACGACAAGAGTGAGAAAACTGTAAAAGAACAGATTAGCAAATCCCTTGTTGCAGACTTCTTCGTCCAAATCAAGATAATTTCTCAGGCAGCTTTTTCAAGGAGAATTCAAGGAGGGGAGAGAGAAAGAGAATCAAGATATAGGTAGTAGGTGCATTCAAGCAAAACAGTTTCTGGGGTTTAGGGGATTTTTAGCTTTCTGCTTGTGGAAGCATTGTGGCAGCTGATTTGCCTCTGCAGATGTTTAGGAGTCAAAAGAAATCAAATGATTTTCAACAAGAGAGCAAAAGGAGCTTTCACAGAAGAAGGAATTGAGAGGTGGAAGAAATATGTTTGTGAACATCAAGGGTTCGGGAGTCTACAGGGAAATGAGTTTGAAATCACAAATACCATTGATGTAGCTCCAATCCTTGAAAGAAATATTTTGAAAGTTGCCAAATGCATTAGAAAGGCGTAGAGCATCTACACTGAAATTTTTACCTTCCCTGGTTAAAACAAGCTACTGAAAAGACAGGGAAGCTGCAGAGTTGATATTAGAAGTGCGGTGCCAAACTGACAGCCTGATGCCCAGTTCAGAAAGGAGATGGAGTTTTTTGAAAAGTGTTTGTCTGTGACCTTTCCAACTTTCAACTCTGCAGAGATCAGCCTGTGAAAAAATGCAATGCTATTTTTGCATGTATAAGAAGTGGGACCATAACACTTCTGCTCTCTGACAATCTCTTTGTTTCTTTATTTAACTGAAAATTATCAGTCTTTCTCTCAGTGCTTTTTTCAATTCAAAAAATGTTTACTTTAGAGAGGGAATCTCAGGTTGCTAATCCTGAAAATATTTTTGCATATGTTTCTCCTCAGTATCAGCTACAGATTGTCTCACATACCCATAGGCAGGTGAAAAATGATAAAAGTATTTCTAGACATGCAAGACGTGCAACTGTAAGTTCCATTTCTGTCAGATAACTTATATAAAAGTGGTCATCTTTGTTTCTACAGGAATTGTACTTCTACAATAAATATGGAGAAAAACTGGTGCACTGTAAATACCAGTCTTCCAAGGGCTATAATGGAACAGATGTGTACAAGAAAACGTATAAAGTCTCCCTGAGAAAGAGAGGAACACTAAAATTATTATGGCATTACACACCTGAAACAGAATACACAAAACCCAAAAAATGGTATGAGGGGAGGAAAACCTTTACATTGTAAATTGTAGGCGTAAGGGAAACTGAGAGTAGTTCTTTACAGTTGTATGGTTCTACAATTCACATTAATTACTCTGTGACTGCTAAGAGACAGACTTCAACTGGACTGAATTATTTCTCATGCCTCATTTATAAAGCTATATTTTCACAAGATTTTTTTTTTTTCATTTGACAAATTACTGGTTTTGTCATATTATTTTTGTTTCATAAAAGAAGTAATATTTTGTATAGAATTTAGGGATGTCCAGAGTATAAATGAAGTTTGAAACTCTTTAACTTCTAAATAATGACCTCAAGGTGAAAATTCTGATAAAGATGTAAAGTATATCTGGTAGATACTTGTTACTCTCTTTAACATAGAGACCTGGCAAACAAAAACTGCTTTGTTTCTTGTTGTGCCTTTGTCGAGATCTGGCAAACAGAAACTGCTTTGTTTCTTGTTGTGCCTTTGTCAGCAAAGCAAATCACTGCAGTTTGGAAAACTCTTCAGACTCAGGTAACTCACCTTATGCCAGTTTACCAGGACTAAAAGATGAAGGGGAAAGGGCAGTGTCACAGAAGAAATATTTGACATCATCGTCTAAGATCACTGTGCTGGTACATCTCAGAAAAGAAAATCACAAATGGATCCTCTCTAACCCTCTCAAAATGCATAGCACCTGTCAGCTCAACAGATAAGGCTTTTATCAGTTCTTTGTCATATATTTTGTTTTCCTTGGATCCATATATTGAACTGTGTTTCTGAACACACTTTTAAGATAAATATTTATGGAATACAGTAACATTCTATCATTTTCATAAGGCAAATTGAAACTCAGAGCATGGGTATCCACTGTGCATATTGATGCCCTTTATAAACAGTGTCCAATTCCTTTTTCATTTTTATGGTTTTTTATTCTTTAAACACATCTTTCTTTTTCAGGTTGTCACATCAAAAGCAGCCGAGAAATATCTACTTTGGATATACAGCCGGAGGACCAGGTTGAGTTACCTCTCTTTGACCTCAATCCTCCAGTAACTTTCCAAACACATAAAAAATCTTCGCACTGTCAACTCTCTGCTGATGTGACTGTTCTTGCATTCCAGCAGAGCATCTACCACACGTGACATGTTGTTTTGCTTATTGGTGGAGGTTGGAAGGGTGCAGATAGTCAAACAATTTCTGGTCACACAGACCTGCCTATTCTTGGAATCTATGGGATGATTAAAATAACCATGGACTGACAGAACATGTGCTATTATTAAATGTGACAGAGAAAACTTTAAAAACCCAGAATACTTTTTTTTTTTTTCATTTAAATTCCTATGCAGTGACAAAATCTCTATAAACAGGGGATCCAGATTTAAATAACCACTCTTCTTCTAAACAGGACACAAAAAATTCAGTTTTCCCCTTCCCCACCCACTCACTCCGTAACGTATGCAATGAGTGCCACATACACAATAACATTCTCTGAGCTGCCTGGTGGACCTTAAGTGAATCCTTAAGAATTTTCCATAGCTTTTTCTAGTCAACAGGTGTGATAACTCCACGACATCCTTTCTCTTTGTTCACTACCAAGAAAGGAGTTTTTAAAAGTTGCTAACAATAGGACGAGGGCTAATGGTTTTAGAATGAAACAGGAGAGATTTAATCAGAGATTAGGAAGAACTTCTTTGGTGTGAGGGTGGTGAGACCCTGGCCCAGGTTGCCCAGAGAAGCTGTGGCTGCCCCATCCCTGGAGGGGTTCAAGGCCAGGCTGGATGGGGATTTGAGAAACCTGGTCTGGTGGGATGTGTCCCTGCCAAGGGCAGGAAAACTCGATGATATCTTGGCAAGTAGGAACTCGATGATTTTTAGGGTCCCTTCCAACCTGAACCCTTCTAGATACTACGGGAATTGATTCTATGGAAATTGTCCCTTTTTTAGTCAAAAAGAGAATGACTTTGGCAATACCACTTAATATTATTTTTCACTGTCTGCTGATACTTATTCACAATGAAGTTTGGATAATCTTATTAGTTTCATGTACCAAACAACAAAAACATTTCTTGAAAAAAGGGCTTCTTGCCTGTCATCCTGGATTACTCTATGCTATTTCTGGAATTCAGAAACTTTTTGGATTATGCTTTAGTCATCTGAAATTAACAATAGTCTTTGTCCTCAGTTCAAAAAAGATCTTATTTTCTGCTTTGCCTTTTTTTATGAAGTACAATCAAGATCAGCATGTGTTATTAGATTTGCAATTATTATTATATCTATTAGTAACATTAAAATTCTCCCACCTACTGACTAGAAGTATATTAATATGTTACATATACAGAATTCGTGATAACAGATTTTGAAAGTCATTCTTAAACTGTTCACCCAGTTTAATTATCTCTCATTTTATGACTGTTTTTCTTCCCATCCCTAAAACCTGTGTATTGAAATGGTCAGAAAAATGACCATTTTATTCTTTTGCTCTCATTCTTATTAGTGACAATGAACATAAACATGTTTCAAGGAGAATTTAATCTTTCATTTTTATGTTCTGCAGAATGATAAAAATATTACTCAGAGATTAGGAAGAACTTCTTTGGTGTGAGGGTGGTGAGACCCTGGCCCAGGTTGCCCAGAGAAGCTGTGGCTGCTTCAACCATGGAGGGGAAGTTGGAAGGGGCTTTGAGCAACCTGGTCTGGTGGGATGTGTCCCTGCCAAGGGCAGGAAAACTCGATGATATCTTGGCAAGTAGGAACTCGATGATTTTTAGGGTCCCTTCCAACCTGAACCCTTCTAGATACTACGGGAATTGATTCTATGGAAATTGTCCCTTTTTTAGTCAAAAAGAGAATGACTTTGGCAATACCACTTAATATTATTTTTCACTGTCTGCTGATACTTATTCACAATGAAGTTTGGATAATCTTATTAGTTTCATGTACCAAACAACAAAAACATTTCTTGAAAAAAGGGCTTCTTGCCTGTCATCCTGGATTACTCTATGCTATTTCTGGAATTCAGAAACTTTTTGGATTATGCTTTAGTCATCTGAAATTAACAATAGTCTTTGTCCTCAGTTCAAAAAAGATCTTATTTTCTGCTTTGCCTTTTTTTATGAAGTACAATCAAGATCAGCATGTGTTATTAGATTTGCAATTATTATTATATCTATTAGTAACATTAAAATTCTCCCACCTACTGACTAGAAGTATATTAATATGTTACATATACAGAATTCGTGATAACAGATTTTGAAAGTCATTCTTAAACTGTTCACCCAGTTTAATTATCTCTCATTTTATGACTGTTTTTCTTCCCATCCCTAAAACCTGTGTATTGAAATGGTCAGAAAAATGACCATTTTATTCTTTTGCTCTCATTCTTATTAGTGACAATGAACATAAACATGTTTCAAGGAGAATTTAATCTTTCATTTTTATGTTCTGCAGAATGATAAAAATATTACTGGAAAACCAAACTGCTATCTGTAAGCAAATCACAACTGGAAGACGAAATTCAGGGATGAGGATCAGACTAGTACGCAGACTTGATCTAGATACTTTAATTAGAACAGGCCAAAACTACAATCCAGATAATCCAAGATATGTTCTGAAACATATCTGGATGGTCTGGGTAGGAAGTATGTTAAACCCAAAGAATTTTAAAAGAAGACTATAGGAAGACCATCTTCTGAGGACTGGCCAAAGCTGGGGAGCAGACATGAGTGGCTCAACACCTTTAGAACAAGTCAGGAATAAAGATTGGGTGGGCCCTGGTGAAAAAAAAAGCACCCAAAAACATAAAAAAAACAAAAAAAACCAACAAAACAAAACAAAAAACCAAATCACACCCATCAGGAAAGCTATGTTGGAGTGGGAATTGAAGAGGGTGCACATGGGCCAAACCACACCCATCAGGAAAGCTATGGAGTGGGAATTGAAGAGGGTGCACATGGGGGAAAAAAACCAGGAACTAGTTCTAGTAGTAGTTCTAGTAGTCCTATGAAGTCCTATGAAGCCAGAGATCCAAAAACAACTGGTAAGGTCCTCTTGCATTCCTCTAGACTAGAAAAACAAGTTGTTCACAAACCAGTCCTAAATGAATGGGGCTTACCCTACCCTCAATCCTCAGACTGGTTCTGGCCAGGTTGCAGAGATAAATTGCCCCAAAAAGGTCCTTGAAACAGGAAATAATAATGGGAGAAGGTTAAGATTTAAATTGATAGACTTTTGATTTAATCAACTGGATTAATGGTCATGATCTTATGTAGAAAAAGAAGGGTAGTGCTAGTTTACTTCTCTGAGAGACTAATAATGATTTTGCAAGATACTTGGTCTAATGTTAGGTTCAAACCTAACATTAGAAATGAGATTATCTATCCACAAAGTTATGAAGCAGTTTGAGAAAAAATAAAGGTCATTATAAGTAACTGTGTACATAAAATTATCAAAAATCTCATTGCACTCACAATAGACAAAGGCACATTCATTTGAAATTACTAATATTTCCCTTAATCTGCTTTAGAAATCTTTTTATCAGTGGCAGAGCATTCAGTTTTGCAATCATAAATCCTTTTTTACAATTCAGAGTGAAAAAAAACCTATTCACTTGCACTTTTTCTCCCACTGAGCATAACTGACCTGGAATTATGCTGAGAGGAATGAGATCAGATCAGAGCTTGTTATTCACTTTCTTGAGTTTTATCTCCTTCATTTGAAGTAGGAAGAAAATAAATCCTTTTCAAATACATAAGTAGTTGCATGACTGCACATATTTTTAATTTTGAGGGATTTGTAAAGAAATTAAATTTATGACTCAAAAATACATCCACGCGTTCATGAAAGTACAGCAAGTTATTCATGCTACTAAGGAAAAAAGAAAAGTTTAGATGTTATTTCCTAAGCAAAAAGAATATAGGAGTTCCAAACTCTTAAAGTCTTTATCTGCTGTAAATCAGCATAGCTTTACTGATGTCAAGCACCCTAGAAATCACCAGCTTATATTTCTACATAATTTTGATGATGTGAGCTTTGGAAAAACAAAAAAATCCTCAAAAGCCTGTTTTCTGAATTGCTTTGTATCTCATAACTGAATAGATGGCGTCAGAAGTAATCTCGGCAAAAAACATGCAGCCAGCCTCAGTTTTTATAGAAAAACTGTGGAAAATTGTTTCTCCTTTACCGAGATAAATTAAATTCATGTGTATGAGGACAAGATAGGAGAAGAGAAGTCCGCTTCCCAAATACTTATTACCAAGATAAATTATGTGTATGAGGACAAGAATGGAGAAGAGAAGTCCACTTCCCAAATACTTGATAATTAAGTCTACTCTATCCGCTTTGCAATTTGATAACATTGCTAAAGAGTATTTTTCAGCTTCTAGTCTTTTTCCTTATCATTTTATATAAATTTTCTCCTCTCTTGGGAGTAAAATTTGAAATATCACTGTTGTACAATTCATTTAGGAGTAAGAAGGAAATAGAAACAAAAAAGAACATAATGACATATTTAAGAAACTCCAAAGGAACACAAAATAGTCAGCTTTTAGAGTCAAGAAGGGGTTTGAGCTCCATTTCTCCAGCCAGCTGGAGGTTATGTTTCCTGGCAGACTATGAAACAGAAATGTAATCACAGGTATAGATTTGGTTCTAAATAGCCTTTCTCTTGTTGATAGCTTTATCATGCAAGCAATTAATTTAAAGGCAATGAGGACTATTCTTATGTGTGAAATTTTGCAGGACTAGATGTTCATTGACATTGCAGCTGGTAGAAAAAGAAACAAAGACAAACTCACTAAAATATTTGCAATAACAATGTCCTTCCCCTCCTCCTTCAACTGGCTCTAGCAGAAATGATTATTTTCTTTTCTTACTTGATTAACTGTCTTTATTCTGTTTTAGGGCCATTCTGATGATTAGATGGTAGATGCAACACAGTTTGACTACAAAGTAGCGTTACCAGCATTTCCTCTCAAAAAATGCATACTTAGATATACAAAATATGAAGTTGAGATAAAAGATGTAACAGTTCTGAGAACCTGCCAGATCTTTTTCCCTGAATAAGGTTAGACAGCATAGCTTCTCACTGCAACAGCAGAAAACAAATACAGACCCAGTTTCCTAAATGCTCCGTTTCTCCAACAACTCTTAAAATGCCATAAATTTTCTGGAGCCTTCATAGCATGATTCACAGCTTTGGATTATGTTTTCTTCTAGTATTATTAGCAATTATTGCTTTATTTACTCACTTCTAAGCTTATGTGAGGTTAGCTTCTGATATCCATATGCAAATCAGTCTGAATATTCTGTGATACAGGAAATATCTTTAGAATAAATAGAGATATATTTAAAATGCATGCTTATATAAATACATATAAGGCTCTCTAAGACAGATAAATATAAGCTTTATGCCTAGGCTTCCTTGTACTTTGGCTTGACAAATTAGAAATACTGTGTGGATTTGAGTAGCTTCAGTAGATTTTTGCTTGCTGCTTTTACTTCACTGAATTAAATTAAAAAATTGGAATAATATTGCTCTGTGGTTACTAATTGTGACTCACCCACCTTGTCTTGACTGTTGTTCAACAGGTTCCTTTGCTCTGTCTCATCCCTGTTGTCCATATACCTAGACCACATTAAAGACAAGGATTTATTTTTTTCTTTCTTTTGCTTTTTACTCTTCATAAAGAAAAGAAGTAAGTTCCCATTTTTGTGACCATCACTGGCTTCCTCAAACATAATAAACGAACAGTAAGGCAGAGGGTATTATAAACCCTCACACTTTATCAATATATATAACCTAACTGTCTAAATAGGAGATTAAAGAACAGTACTTGGAGAAGCCAACAGTTTTGCACAGCTGCAAATCACAATCCTACCTTCAGAAAATAGTTTTCTCATTTTTGGTTTTAAAGCAATTAGAAATTGAATTTAAGTTTTTATAAATCACAAAAGGATCACTACTGGAATCAAACTTAAATTTTCTTTACCCAGACTATCATTTACCGTCAGTTTGAAAAAATGAAATCTCTAGGATCTTCCAAGTACCTTCTTCCTGATGCTGAAATTATGTTAATTATGATTGCATGTAAATGGAAAGATAATTTGCCTGGTTTGTTGGCTCTGCAATTTCAGTGCATAAAAGCCCTAAGTGAAGCTGAAAAATACTGAAGTTGTTTGATACCTAAACATATAAATTAAAAATTTTTAGTTCTCGAGGCCTGAGGAGATGCAAGTAACCTGCTAACACAGGCCACACAGTTGGCCAACAGCTAACATAGGCCAATAGCCAAGAGACATGACATCAACTCCTGAGTCCATCAGACTGTTTCTGACTACAATTTAAAACTCAGGTCTGGATGTACAGTGGAATCTTTACCAATTTCTCACTGAATGAAGGGCAAAGTATAATTGCTGATTTTTTTTCCCGCCACCTGTTGTTTTTAAATATTTGCTGTCTTTTATACTCTTTTTGTCTCATTTATTCCTTCGTAAAATCTTTTCAAATACTTATAGGTGTCTGACTTGAATTCTTCCGCAGATTTTGCCCAAACTATGTCTTTAAACTATATCTTTTTTTCTGTTGTTGAAGCATGAAATAACAACACAGAAACCAATTAAGTTATTCTAGATGTAGGCTGATATATCTCTTATCAGTCTTGTTTTCCTTAAACCACTCATTTAGGAGTAAGAAGGAAATAGAAACAAAAAAGAACATAATGACATATTTAAGAAACTCCAAAGGAACACAAAATAGTCAGCTTTTAGAGTCAAGAAGGGGTTTGAGCTCCATTTCTCCAGCCAGCTGGAGGTTATGTTTCCTGGCAGACTATGAAACAGAAATGTAATCACAGGTATAGATTTGGTTCTAAATAGCCTTTATCTTGATGATAGCTTTATCATGCAAGCAATTAATTTAAAGGCAATGAGGACTATTCTTATGTGTGAAATTTTGCAGGACTAGATGTTCATTGACATTGCAGCTGGTAGAAAAAGAAACAAAAGCAAACTCACTAAAATATTTGCAATAACAATGTCCTTCCCCTCCTCCTTCAACTGGCTCTAGCAGAAATGATTATTTTCTTTTCTTACTTGATTAACTGTCTTTATTCTGTTTTAGGGCCATTCTGATGATTAGATGGTAGATGCAACACAGTTTGACTACAAAGTAGCGTTACCAGCATTTCCTCTCAAAAAATGCATACTTAGATATACAAAATATGAAGTTGAGATAAAAGATGTAACAGTTCTGAGAACCTGCCAGATCTTTTTCCCTGAATAAGGTTAGACAGCATAGCTTCTCACTGCAACAGCAGAAAACAAATACAGACCCAGTTTCCTAAATGCTCCGTTTCTCCAACAACTCTTAAAATGCCATAAATTTTCTGGAGCCTTCATAGCATGATTCACAGCTTTGGATTATGTTTTCTTCTAGTATTATTAGCAATTATTGCTTTATTTACTCACTTCTAAGCTTATGTGAGGTTAGCTTCTGATATCCATATGCAAATCAGTCTGAATATTCTGTGATACAGGAAATATCTTTAGAATAAATAGAGATATATTTAAAATGCATGCTTATATAAATACATATAAGGCTCTCTAAGACAGATAAATATAAGCTTTATGCCTAGGCTTCCTTGTACTTTGGCTTGACAAATTAGAAATACTGTGTGGATTTGAGTACCTTCAGTAGATTTTTGCTTGCTGCTTTTACTTCACTGAATTAAATTAAAAAATTGGAATAATATTGCTCTGTGGTTACTAATTGTGACTCACCCACCTTGCCTTGACTGTTGTTCAACAGGTTCCTTTGCTCTGTCTCATCCCTGTTGTCCATATACCTAGACCACATTAAAGACAAGGATTTATTTTTTTCTTTCTTTTGCTTTTTACTCTTCATAAAGAAAAGAAGTAAGTTCCCATTTTTGTGACCATCACTGGCTTCCTCAAACATAATAAACGAACAGTAAGGCAGAGGGTATTATAAACCCTCACACTTTATCAATATATATAACCTAACTGTCTAAATAGGAGATTAAAGAACAGTACTTGGAGAAGCCAACAGTTTTGCACAGCTGCAAATCACAATCCTACCTTCAGAAAATAGTTTTCTCATTTTTGGTTTTAAAGCAATTAGAAATTGAATTTAAGTTTTTATAAATCACAAAAGGATCACTACTGGAATCAAACTTAAATTTTCTTTACCCAGACTATCATTTACCGTCAGTTTGAAAAAATGAAATCTCTAGGATCTTCCAAGTACCTTCTTCCTGATGCTGAAATTATGTTAATTATGATTGCATGTAAATGGAAAGATAATTTGCCTGGTTTGTTGGCTCTGCAATTTCAGTGCATAAAAGCCCTAAGTGAAGCTGAAAAATACTGAAGTTGTTTGATACCTAAACATATAAATTAAAAATTTTTAGTTCTCGAGGCCTGAGGAGATGCAAGTAACCTGCTAACACAGGCCACACAGTTGGCCAACAGCTAACATAGGCCAATAGCCAAGAGACATGACATCAACTCCTGAGTCCATCAGACTGTTTCTGACTACAATTTAAAACTCAGGTCTGGATGTACAGTGGAATCTTTACCAATTTCTCACTGAATGAAGGGCAAAGTATGATTGCTGATTTTTTTTCCCGCCACCTGTTGTTTTTAAATATTTGCTGTCTTTTATAATCTTTTTGTCTCATTTATTCCTTTGTAAAATCTTTTCAAATACTTATAGGTGTCTGACTTGAATTCTTCCACAGATTTTGCTCAAACTATGTCTTTAAACAATATCTTTTTTCTGTTGTTGAAGCATGAAATAACAACACAGAAACCAATTAAGTTATTCTAGATGTAGGCTGATATATCTGTTATCAGTCTTGTTTCCCTTAAACCACCACCACAGTAAGAACCGTCTATTTTAGCAAAACCCATAGAGTGGACAAAATTTATCATCAATAAAATGGAGTGAACTTTTTACCCAAAAAGAGGTACGTCTGAGATTAAACACACACTAGTAAGGCAGTGTTAAGAAACTGCACTGCAGCTGCCTCTGCCAATCTGTTATCTACATAAGAAACAACTTGCTTCAGCTGACAATTCAGAATTTCCTATGAAGAGGGGTTGTGGGTTTTTTTAGATTGAGTGTAATTTAAAAAAAAAAAAAGGAAAGAAAAAAGAATCCTCTCATTTCTTAATGATTTGGATATTTAAATGAATACAGCCAAATGTGTCAACCCAATTCTGTAATCCTTAAACTACTGTACACAACAGATGGTAGATGGAACATGAATGGGAGAACATATTTGATTACATTATAAATCCATTCAAGTTTGTCAATTTTTAAATTTAGGTATAAAGCCAGATATTTCTGGGTACAACTTCCTGTATTTATTAGCTTCAAGCCCAGAGTTCACAGATTTGCTGAGAATGACCAGCTCTAGTTGAACATTCAGTAGGAGACCTATTGAAGTGACCAGCAAAGTATTTTTCATTAATATTCAGTCATTCATCTTTCTTTCTGTTTCTTTCTTTCAAGTCCTGTTTTGACTCCACATTTTCCATAAGGATACATTAATGACACTGAAAACTAGTACAATGTACTTCAGTATTCCTAAAGAAGGAGATGTTTTTGAAAACACACGGAAAAGAGAATGTGAGATCTTCTGATAAGTAGCTTCAAGCCCAGAGTTCACAGATTTGCTGAGAATGACCAGCTCTAGTTGAACATTCAGTAGGAGACCTATTGAAGTGACCAGCAAAGTATTTTTCATTAATATTCAGTCATTCATCTTTCTTTCTGTTTCTTTCTTTCAAGTCCTGTTTTGACTCCACATTTTCCATAAGGATACATTAATGACACTGAAAACTAGTACAATGTACTTCAGTATTGAAACATATAAATTAAAAATTTTTAGCTATCGAGGCCTGAGGAGATGCGAGCAACCTGCTAACCCAGGCCACACAGTTGGCCAACAGCTAACATAGGCCAATAGCCAAGAGACATGACATCACCTCCTGAGTCTATCAGACTGTTTCTGACTACAATTTAAAACTCAGGTCTGGATGTACAGTGGAATCTTTACCAATTTCTCACTGAATGAAGGGCAAAGTATAATTGCTGATTTTTTTTCCCGCCACCTGTTGTTTTTAAATATTTGCTGTCTTTTATACTCTTTTTGTCTCATTTATTCCTTCGTAAAATCTTTTCAAATACTTATAGGTGTCTGACTTGAATTCTTCCGCAGATTTTGCCCAAACTATGTCTTTAAACTATATCTTTTTTTCTGTTGTTGAAGCATGAAATAACAACACAGAAACCAATTAAGTTATTCTAGATGTAGGCTGATATATCTCTTATCAGTCTTGTTTTCCTTAAACCACCACCACAGTAAGAACCGTCTATTTTAGCAAAACCCATAGAGTGGACAAAATTTATCATCAATAAAATGGAGTGAACTTTTTACCCAAAAAGAGGTACGTCTGAGATTAAACACACACTAGTAAGGCAGTGTTAAGAAACTGCACTGCAGCTGCCTCTGCCAATCTGTTATCTACATAAGAAACAACTTGCTTCAGCTGACAATTCAGAATTTCCTATGAAGAGGGGTTGTGGGTTTTTTTAGATTGAGTGTAATTTAAAAAAAAAAAAAGGAAAGAAAAAAGAATCCTCTCATTTCTTAATGATTTGGATATTTAAATGAATACAGCCAAATGTGTCAACCCAATTCTGTAATCCTTAAACTACTGTACACAACAGATGGTAGATGGAACATGAATGGGAGAACATATTTGATTACATTATAAATCCATTCAAGTTTGTCAATTTTTAAATTTAGGTATAAAGCCAGATATTTCTGGGTACAACTTCCTGTATTTATTAGCTTCAAGCCCAGAGTTCACAGATTTGCTGAGAATGACCAGCTCTAGTTGAACATTCAGTAGGAGACCTATTGAAGTGACCAGCAAAGTATTTTTCATTAATATTCAGTCATTCATCTTTCTTTCTGTTTCTTTCTTTCTTTTAAGTCCTGTTTTGACTCCACATTTTCCATAAGGATACATTAATGACACTGAAAACTAGTACAACGTACTTTAGTATTCCTAAAGAAGATGTTTTTGAAAACACGCGGAAAAGAGAATGTGAGATCTTCTGATAAGAAGGTTTTTATTGCTTGACTTTTTTTAAATTATTTTTTTATTTGTAGATATTATGTCCCCCTGAGAAGTAGGGACAAAACTAGTGCCAAAAAAAATATAATTAAAATTAAATTAGAAAATATAAGACATTTAAATCTACTTTTAGATGGCAATGATCTCAGAGTCATATCTAGCTCATAATGGTAGTGGAGCTCTTTTTCATACAAGTTGGAGGAAATTATGAATTCATGTTGCGTGGAGGCTACAGCTAGTATTATTTAGATGGAAAGTTGTATAAAAAAATGTCTGTATTTGCATTGTATAACTTGTATATTGTTAATGGCATAAATTTTAAGAACAGTGTATTGAACAATATAGCCTGTCTGCACTGCTTGCTTTTTACATAATTTTAGCTTACTTTCCCATAAACACACAGATATCTTGAGCCTTTCCTTCTGTTGTTGAAAATTTATTCTAGCACTATGGCTGAAAAGAACTACCACAATTGTGGGATGTTATTTAACATTGGCAAAGGCAGAACTGACAGCTTGGGCAAATGCAAATCACTGAAAAGTTTGCAATAGAAATGAGTGTAAACAGATGGTTTGGAGTGAGCTGAAGTATTGTTGAATTTCTATTTTAGGATAATGGAAGAGCTCCTATTTAAGATATTTTTCATTTAATGGAAAGAAGCAAAATACCAACTTAAAAAGTCTTCAGTATGCTAGCTCATGGGAGCTGAATGAACCTTTTCATAAGTCTTACTTGAAATGTGTGGCTAAGATCCTGCAGCTGGTCGTGAAAGGCTGAGTGCATCTGCATGCAGAATTGCCAGGTTCTTTAGAGATATGGAGAAAGGTACGGTGCTTCTGCCAGAGAACAATAAAAATCACCTCATCATCTCTGCTATTACCTTTAAACACAATTTTCAAGTGTTGTCACTAAACATTCACTTGAGCTTCCTGTGACATTTTTTTTTTTGCATTCCTTGCAAATTCTACCAAATGTGTTTAACATAAACATTTGTGCTGTTTCTAAAAATGCGCTTCAGTAAGACTGGATTTTACGGAACGTGATACATATCAAACAAGTTTCTGTTTAAGGTTATAATATTTAGTTACAATTGGGTGCAGCGGAATATTGCTATGGTGATGTTCCAATTTTGTGTAATTTTGTAGAAAATTGCTTAACATGGATGTACAGTCAATTCCACACAAAGTATAATCAATTCAGCAACCCATTTCTTTTGGGAGCTTGAGTGTACAGACCAATCTGAAACATAATAGCCTTTCATTTACTATATTGCAATGTACTGATGTTTCATAGAATTAGCAGAATTTCTTTGTGGCTTTCCCCTCTGAATAATAGACTTGTAAATAAAATCTAGGGAAGTAGGACACTAACCCGTGATGTGTATCTAAAGTATAAGCTGATCAAAATAATGCAACTGATCTTTAACTCTAAAGAAAGAGAGAAGGGAAAAAAAAAATCAACATGTGATTATACTTAGGCCAACAATAAGTTTAATCAAGATGTAGCTGCACAGCTGAATACAGCTAAAATTGCATTAAATTACTTTTAGTTTACTTAAGGGGTTATTAGAACTCTTCTGTTCTAAAGAAAATCAGTTCACAAAAATCCTAAGAGCTGTCTAGATCTATATTAAATGTAGGAGCTTAACGTGAGAGTTAAGGTCACTTCATAGACATTCTGATATGAAAATGATGTGTGATACAAAATTACTATTATATATTTTTCTCTTTTTAGGTAGCATATTATTTCTTACAGATACTCTCGCAGGACTTTTCAAGACTGGAAATTTTGAATAGCTATTGCTCATCTCCGATCTGATTGAGTGCAGAGAATAGAGGGAGAAACCCAAATAATAATTTCCTAGTGCTTTTGGACTTTGTATCCCACTATGGAGACTATTTTCATGGAAAGACACAGATGTATTTCATATTGTAAATATTCTTCTAAATATCTTCTGGTTATCTAAACTGGGGTGGTATAGAAATAAGAAAAGGCAAAACACAGTACAAATAAAGCTCCCATAAACCATATGTTCTTTTTCAAAGCTAACACAAGACCAGGAATAGGAAAAGTAGAATATAAACAGTGTAGGTGTCCAAGAATCTATTGGTTTCAAGGCTTCTTGACATCTAGGTTTTTAGTTTCGGCTACTTGGTCATTCAGTTTTCTGAAATATATCAGGACCCAGTCCCACAAACACTGAATCTAAGACAGGGGAAATGATCATGTTTACAATTACCAATACATTCAGGAAAAGTGCATGTGTCTAACCAACATAGCAATTATTAACATTAATATTAAAGAACAATGGTCCAAACATAGTCTTCATTTCCATTTTTTCCAGCAGTGATATTATTGGATAGGAAATATTAAAAGAAATGTCATTACAAGTGTGAAATGTTAAACTTTGTTTAAAAAAAAAAAAAACCACCTTAATTTTCTAGTCCATAAAACAGTAAGTTTTATATGGAGAGCTCATCATATACATGTAGCAAGTAGTGCCTCGTGGATTTGAAGTTATACACACATACAGAGCCCCATACCAAGGTAATATAATACAATTATCTTCATATTGTAAATAGAATTTAATATAGAAATTCATTCATGACAAGGTAATATAATACCATTATCTTCATATTTTAAATAGAATTTAATATAGAAATTCATTCATAGAATTATTTCCATTACAATAATATTCCTAAGAAGATTCTCATATTTAAACATTTTGGTTCCCTGGGTGTGCATTAAAATGTCGTAAGGAGTCATTTACAGTACTTTTTAATCAGTCTTTTTCAAGAAAAGATGAAGTTCGAGAGAGGACAATAGAAAATAAAACTTCAGGGCACAAGACATCAGCAGGTCACCCTAAGAAAAGGTGATACATTTCTGCTTTGTCTAGAATCTTCAGCAAATTATATCACATCTCTAAGCTTATTTATGTTTCCCAATTAGAGATGTCAAAGCAACAGACTCTGTGGAATTAAGCATTTTGGGTTTCAACAAATGTTGATATAGACCGTCACTTTATACTCACAATGAACAGTTACATCTTTGTAATTAAAGTTGGTCTGGGAAGGCTAAAAAGCAGGAAATCATGAGTCAAACAAAAAGACTGACTCGGAAAGTGCAAAATGCAGAACAATATTTGTCATATTTTTAATTTCTCATTCCCATTTTTGTTGATACAGTAAGCGTATTTGTGTGAAGGAATGATTTCTGCTTCTCAAGTTCATCTTCTGCACAGCTTGTTCCCCTCTGAAGTTGTAAACCTTTATTTGTGATATCAGAAATGGTTACTATGGGAATGTTTCTATAGTCACGAAGATTGAGTAAAGCACAATGAGGCAAAGCAGTCTCTTTGATTTTATATTATTTCATTCACTTGACAGTTATTTATCTATTTTGCATGTGTTTATGTATTTTTTTTTTGCTTTTCCTACTATTTTCTTGTGCATTTTGTAATGTTAATTATCCAGTTTGTCTTAAGGAATTCTGATGGGTTTTAGACCACCCACCTACAATTAACAATGTTTAGTTAAACATCCATAAATGGCCAGAATACGTACAAGGTCAGAGGATAAAGGTTGTTGCCCTTCTCTTACTATAGTAAGTTAGAAATCAGTTCTAAAAAAACAGTAATTCAGAAAAAAATTATATTTTGTGATAAAAATGTGCAAGAAGTGTAGAGCTGCCTGTGTCAGGAAATTTTCCCCATTGCACAAGACTCAAACTCTACTGGCACACAAAGAGATGAAGACTTTGGAAAGATCTAATGAAGGAAGTAAGGAGAAAGTGACAAACACTGAAAAGGACGTGATGTTTTGAAAGACGAAAACTATAGTTGAATGCTACAGTCCAGCATTGACAACTGTAGTTGGGAAATGTATCACTTTCCTCTTCCATTAGAACTATTATTTTCTTGGGTACAGAAAATTTGGGAAGGGAATCTGAGTCTCCATTTCAAATAATCCTCCCTGTCCTGGAACTGCTCTCTACTTGGAGGATGAGAACAAACATTCTGAGTACATTATACTAATTAGCCATTTTGTTGTTTCATTTGCTCAACCATTATTTATGTTAGACATTAAGTTTTAAAGCTTCATTCCATTTTGGTTTGCTGGCTTTTTTGTTGTTCCAATAACAGCCATCTCAGAAAGCTACTTCCTGGATGATGATTGTTGTTACTTTAGATTCACAGAAAATAACAGCTATTTCTTTAATTAGTTGTATGTTTATCAAATGTCTACCCACATAATGAGATGAATTACTGATCACTTTTTATGTACTGTTTGTTTATAAACTGAGAACTATCCAAACTCTGGTAGGTAATTCATCACACCGCAGTCATCTGCTCATTTACGAGTTGCTACACATATTGACTAAGTGATAAATATTCTGATCAGCTATGGAAATATAATTGGTAGAAAAGGCTGACCCTACAGATTTCTTGGGGGGGGAGAGGAGGGGGAGGGGCAGGAAGCAACCAAAAAACCCAAAAGGTGGAAGGAGGAGAAGAATGTATCAGAACAAGAAATGAGAAAAAATAATAAAAATTATAGGTCAATGTAGTTTTAAGTCTAATAATTTGTTTACAGTTCTCAGACTGTATTATACCAGTAACAACCATGTCGTGAATCCCACTGTTTTTAATTAGATCCTTTCTCAGCTTAGTAATGAGCTATTAGATAGCAAAATAATGAGCGAAGATTTTCTATTATCTGTCAAAATATTCTGTTTTGCCCAAAGCAATGCTGCTGAGGAAGGAACTTTCATGTCAGGTAACTGATCAGTTTAATCCTAAACTTAAGATATAAATGTAACAGAAAAGGAAAAAAAAAATCCACTTCTGTGAATTTAGGACTTCTGAAATACAGAATCAGGTGATATTTAGAAAAACGAAAAGAATGTAGTATTAGTACTCTAGCAATTCCAAGTGTACCTATAAGACTTAAGATCTATTTTTATATCACACCAAGACTGAGAAAAGTTCTGTATTCAATATTATTCTTCAATACTTTGAACACAACTACCTCAGAGTCAGAATGACAGTTTTACACAGATGACATTGGTAATAGGTTTTTTGCACTGTACATATTTCTGATAAGATACTTCATCATATTAGACACTGAAGATGCTTTAGACAATTGCTTTGCTTGCAAGTTTTAGTGGAGACAAAATACCATTTTACCTTCTAAAATTCTAATTAGATTTTGCAAATATTTACTTAAATGCATTCGCTAATATTGGCCTCAGAATTATTTCTTAAATGAACTTAAAAATTTGCTTTTTCTTTTTTATAGTGGAATAGGTATTTTCTGGATATCAAATCAAATGACACAGAGTCTGTAGATCTCATTAGCAAAAGGGTTGACGTTTGAAATCAATCCCCATATCTATTTAGCAATAATCAATTCCTCAATGCATTATTGATAAATTTTTTCTACTAGAGAAAAAAATCTTTTCATCATTAGTTTTATTTTTTTTTACTCCTTAGTGTTCTTGGATTTACATTCTGTCTCAATGGGGAGGATGTTCTCTCCTGCAAATAATATATAGAATGCTCATGCTGCTTTGATGCCGTTTTTTGTTTAACTATGCCAGCAGTATTACCCTAGCCTTTTCATCAAGTTTAGTGTTTAGTCATAAAATTTTGAGACAATATATGGCATATAAGATTTTGGACTGCAACCTCTCTATAAATTCATGTTAATTCTATTGGAAATGAAGGGTAAAGTTATGAGGAAGCTCTTTTCTCCTCACATGTTTCTAATAAAGATAAATATGAAATATAGTATTCCAGAAATCAATGCGCTTAAGTAGCAACAGAGCAGTTTTTGGGGAAAATAGTTTATAACAGGAAAATGGATCTCATGCTTTTGTGGTTTAGCCCTGGGAGGCAACTCAGGCCCACAGAGCTGCTCACTCACTTCCCCTCACAGTGGGATGGGAGAGAGAATCAGAAGGGCAAAAGTGAGAAAACTCATGGGCTGAGGTAAAGATGGTTTAATGGGTAAGGCAGAAGTTGTTCACACAAGCAAAGGGAAATAAGGAATTCATTCACCACTGACAGGAAGATGCTCAGCCATTTCCAGGGAAGTAGGGCTCCATCATGTGTAACAGTTACTTGGGAAGACAGAAGCCATAACTGAATATCCCTCCCCTTTTTCCTTCTTCCCCCAGCTTTTATTGCTGAGCACAATGACTTACGGTTATAGAATATTCCTACAATTTAAATGGAATATTTGAAATGAAAAAAAAAAAAAAAAGCATAGCTGGGGATTCACATATTTTAGGATTATTATTTGCAACACATATAAGAAGAAACCAAAAAGGCATAATTATATAGCACATACTTTTATTAATATACTTTTTCTAAATTTTTCAAGTGATTTCTACGAGGGCCACCAGAGGAATCATAGTTTATTTAAAGTAGTACCACAATGTCACCGTATTGCCTGTTAAAATATATGAGTAACATAACATATTTCATACCAACCCACATTTTCACAAACATTTAGTCTGATTCTGTCCGAAGCACCTCCTATATGGTACTGATCACCTTAATTTCTAAGTAAGGAAAAAAATAAATAAATGTGTCTATGGAAGATATTAAAGCGTTGATTTTGCACAAGCAGTGCAGTAAATTTTCCCCTTCTCATTTCCTCCAAAATTTGTATTTGTATCATTAGGATCTTCATTTCTCAAGAAGCTGTGCTGGATTCTCTCATAGTATTGAATATAGTAAGAATTTGTGAGGATAATCACGGAGATTATGTGCCTGCAGAGAACCATGTCTTTAGCATGCTGACTGTCACCAACTGGATTCTCAAGGATTACACAGCTGACCTCAAGGAATCTCCAGAAAACAGAGGTCAAAATTATCATCAAAAGGTTCAAGAAATAATAATTGTATTCCCATTGCAGACATGCTCTCTCAGCACTTGGGTTGACACTGGGCTCTGAGTCACTGGAAAGTACAATTCTGTAGCAATGTGATAGTGATAAGAGCTGAATACAGACAGTCAGTCAGGGGGAAAAAGAGGATGTGTCAGATTGGGTTGAATAAATCTCTACTAATTGGTTTCGAGGTTTTTTGAAAATAATGTCAGAAGATTTTTTTCTAATTTAATTTGAAGTTTGTATGCCCTCCAAATATGTATAGATACAACCACGTTTCAAAATTCTTCTGTGCCCACGGAGTGATGTCTGACATTATTTTAAGTGACAGTTTTAACTGTTAAATAACATATGCATAAATAAGTGCATCGTCTTACATAAAACATGTGTTGCATGTTTTCATATTAAGTAGAAGTACTATGCAAAGTAGAATAAATTTGTATCCGAAATTTTTCCAGTCCTATTAAGTAGCAAATGAGCACGATATACAAGTAATGCAAAGAAAACAGGGTTTCATATACTGAAAAGAATTTTTTTTTTTTTTTATGAATAGCTTTGTTAGTGGCAGCAACTTCTAGTGAATTGAAAAGGTGCCATGAAGTACTAAAATATTTTGAGGGGTGGAAATGAGAATAGAGATTATGGACTTTTCCAAAAGATCCAGTTCTAATTCATGCAGAAATTAAATCAGGGAAGCACTTTCACCTGCACTATTCAAGTTATCAATTTGAATGCTTATGGTTTTATAGTCTCTGAATCCACAATAAATAAAAAGACATTTTTGAATTGTTTGCAGTGCTGATTGTTATTCTGTTACCAACCTTACAGGACCTTCATTATAAAGGCGATCTATGCGCACACACAGAAACACAGATATCTATTACCACTGTTGTCTGTCAGGTTGGGTACACAAAATCCAAGCGATTAGGTGATTTTATATATCAAAAATACCTATTTGCTCTTTTTCCACGGGGGTACTAGACAACTGTCACCTATCACAGACAACCCAAAATACCGACTTTCTCTGTCAACTAATTTTTTTCGAGCGAAAAGTAGGCTGAGTGAAAATATGCAAATAGCCACCATCCCAGTGGGGAGGAGGAGGTCACTGTCAATCCGTTATGGCTTACACTTGTAGAGAAAATATTTACAGGAAGTAATTTTGTCTTTACAAAGAACATCTGTGTAAATCTGTTCTCACCCTTGGACAGCTCAAAACAATGGGGTGTCTCTTTGCAGATGACTAAACACTAGCAGGAGATTGTCATAAAAGCTAACTTTTAAAGCATTTCTTCTTATGGATCAGCCCTGGGAAATGTCAGGTTTGAGTTCACCAATGGTGTGATGGACATGACCAGCCTTACCTGTCCCAGGATCCCCTTTCTGTGCTGTGCCCGTCTCCAGCCACATCACAGCCTGGACATGGACTTTCTGATCCCAACAGGAATTTAAGCCCATAAAATGAAGAATATACCATTATTGCAGAATCCCATTAACACATTTACATTGGTTTCAGTGTCAAAAGTATCTTGATTTGATTTATAATTATGCCTCAACAGCCCAATCCAATATAATCTTTTCAAAAACTTAAAAACACACTTGCCACATCTAACCCATAGTTTTCAGTGCTTAATAGCTGTTTCCACATCATTATTTAAGCTCAATATTATTTTTATTTTATTATATTTTTAAATTTAAAATATTTTTCCACCAAGAAAATACATTTACTGTAAAAGTGACATTTAAAGTGCAAAATGCATAGTAAGTTGAAAGACATTTATCAGAGGAAAGACATTATGTCTTGTGTTATTTTCTCCCCATGTTTATAATCAAGAAAAATGGTACAGGCAAAGAGAGGAAGAAGTGTAAAATGGGCAAGAAGTTATCTTAAATTCTGTGTGGTGGCAATGAAAGGCCTTTGGTGGGAAAGAATATATAACATTATGCAGCGGTGGGATGTTCCTTAGCAGACAGAGAATTAAAGAGAAAGAGAAGAAGAGAAGTTTGGGGGAAGAGCAAGAAAAAACATTGCTTCACTTTTCCTGTAATCCACTACTAAAATAAAGCAATTTAAAAATTGAGATTGGTTTTTATTATCACATACAATACAACTTAAATACACTGAAGCCTAATCCATTATTTTACAATACTGAGCAAATTAGCTATTGTAGCTATGCTAATAGAGGAAGGTCTCCGAAGCTCTTCCTGAACCCTTGTTAACCAGTAACAATTAACATAAATTAATGTAATGGATATATGATAAATGGAGAAAAAATTAACTATGCCTATAAAATATACCACTGTTTTGCAGTATTGTTTGCTAGTGATGTCAAGTAAAAAATAATAAATTCTACAGTTGCTGGACCATAATGGTATTTTATGGGATATTTTTTAGTAGAAGAGGGAATTGATTTTCCATAAGTAAGAAATTTCAGTGCATTGTGGTAGCACACATTTGAATTTGATTGAGCCCACAGTAAATGCTACTTATTTATTTTTTCATCATTTTCTGCTATTTATAAATTTAGTGTGGAGCTAATGAAACATACATGGGAACTGCCGGATGTGTTAACCCACAGACACCAAATTTACGATTCTGGCAGATCACAGTATTATTATTCGTATTTCATTGTAATGTAGCTATTAGCTCTATAAAGTTCACAGAATGATACGGGGTTGGAAGGGACCTCTGGAGATCATCCAGTCCAACCCCCCTGCCAAAGCAGGTCCACCCAGAGCAGGTTGCACAGGAACGTGTCCAGGCAGGTTTTGAACGTTTCCAGAGATGGTGACCCCACCACCTCTCTGGGCAGCTTGTTCCAGGGCTCTGCCACCATCAAAGTAAAGAAGTTCCTCCTTATGTTCAGATGGAACTTCTTATGTACAAGTTTGTGGCCATTTCCTCTTGTCCTATCTCTGGGCACCACTGAAAAAAGACTGGCCCCAGCCTCCTGACACACAACCTTTAAGTATTTATAGGCACTGATCCCCCCTCTGTCGTCTCTTCTCCAGACTAAAAAGACTCAAGTCCCTCAGCCTTTCATCATAAGAGAGATTCTACAGGCCCCTCATCATCTTTGTGGTGCTCTGCTGTCCCCTTTCCACCAGTTCCCTGGCCTTCTTGAACTGGGGAGCCCAGAACTGGACAGTGTTTCAAAGAAAGTTCCAGTGTTTCAAAGAGAATTGGGGATATTCAATACTTCATATTTTCATGAATGTACGTAGAATATAGAGTAAAAATAACATCACTGTCTTCCTCCATATTGATATGTTAAATGCTGTTAGAAGTCTCACTCTTGGCTTTACACCTCACTTGTTAGTAGTAAGAGCGCCCTTAGCAATAAGTATTAGAAGATAAGACAATAAACATGGAAAAATAAAGGTAATTAATTAATTCTTTGAAATCTGACAAAATTAGGCAAAATGCATTGTCCACCAACATATGCAAATCAGGATAATATCCAAAGTACACTCTGACACAGGTCATGAAAACCGTACTTCTTAACAAAATTCCACCAATACAGCCAAGGGAGGCAAACTGCAACCTACACATAATAAATAAATGTTATTTATTTGATTTTAGAGAGCTATATTAATTTTTTTTAAAGTAATATGTAATTAAACAAATCCAAGCCTTCTAGTAGCATTTCTGGGAGGAGCAAAATAAACATTTTTTCATGGAAGACAAATTTTTTTTCAAGAAAATCTAAAGTAAAATCTTTATAAGTAAACAGAAGCATACAGATAATATGAGTCATGTATTTTCATACTTGTATTTTCACTGACATTACTGAAAGATGAAAAAAAAAAATGGGCTACAACTCAATAAGCTGCAAGCTTAGGAATGATTTCATCAAAGTCTATCCAGTAACAGCTTATCTAGTTTATATCTTACTTCCTCTATAAAATATTCCACCTGAGGGAAAGCAACTAGAATATAGAGAATCAACTACATTCATATTATGTAAAACAATATAATTGATGTGTCCTGAAAACGAGCAGCAAAAATCCATCTTTATCCCAAAAGGTGACTTTTGTGATGCTCACGCAAACAGAGCTCACAAACACCTGATCCAAATTGAGGCACATTATTACCTAGTTTTCAATTATCTTTAGTCTTGACTATATCCTTTCTGAATTATGGCATTAGTAGCATTATTTTCAAATAATAGCAAGAAACCCAGGATGAATAGATTTGTAGGGCTCAAATAAAGCAGAAATCGGTGTGTGTAAGGATGGCATAACCAGGCCTCACATCACCTTCCAGAAAGACTCAACTTTGAAAGTGCTGTTTACTATTATTCATACTTCCTTCCTTTGTATTCTGAATTCTATCAATAGGGATAGCCTCTCATCAAATATTCTATTTTCATTGTAGCCAATTGTGCTTTTTTTTATATTATGTGTTAATTTAGATGTTTATTTGATGCCTCCATTTCAATGGAAATACACTTAGAGCTATGCTGAATGATTTTGTTATCTTTGCTGTTTATATGTGATTTTTTTTCTTTAGATTTTTATGTACAATACGAGTAGTAAAACTTGAGGGAAGTCTTGTGATGTTCAGAAAGGAAGTGAGGGTTTAACAACACACTTAGAGCTATGCTAAATGATTTTGTTATCTTTGCTGTTTATCTTAATGTGATTTTTTTTCTTTAGATTTTTGTGTACAATATGAGTAGTAAAACTTGAGGAAAGTCTTACGATGTTCAGAAAGGAAGTGAGGGTTTAACAATTCCATCAAACTATTTTACACAGCCGCTTCAACCCTTCTGTCTTCCCAGTCACCAAGTGTCTTAAACACAACAAGATATTTGATTTTGGAGAATAAATCTTATGAAGAAAGACTGAAGGAGCTGGAACTGTTTGGTTTGAAGAAGAGGAGGCTGAGGGGAGACCTCATCACTCTCTACAACTACTTGAGAGGACATTGTAGGGAGGTTGGTGGTGGTCTCAGGTGGTCACAGGTAATTAGTGATAGAACAAGAAGGAATGGCATCAAGCTGCAACAGGGTAGGTTTAAACTAGAAATTAGGAAACAATTCTTCACAGAAAGAGTGGTCGACACTGGAATAGACTGCCCAGGGAGGTGGTTGAGTCACCATCCCTGAATGTGTTAAAGAGTTGTTTAGATGTGATGTTGGGGGATATGGTGTAGGGGAGAACTTTGTAGAGTAGGGTTGGTGGGACTCGGTGATCCCAAGGGTTTTTTCCAACCTGAATGATTCTGTGATTCTATGTACATGCCAAAACAGTTCTGCACACAGTTTCAAATTTCTGTCTTGAGTTTCCAAAAGTGTGATATATGAAATAACCTTTTTCAAAAATAATTGCCACATGATGATTTTGGAAGAGGGATTGACAAAATGTAAATATTCTCCTTAATTTAGACACCATTTTTGAGGCAAAATATTCTTCACTGTTTTTAAAATTTTGGGTTTTTATCAAAACCAAAAATCAAGATACTGAAAAAGTATGGGACAAAAAATTTCAAGTAGCATTATTTTAACAGTAAAGGAGAACAGTCTATGGAAACTTAATTGTGTGAATTTTGTCTGTCTGTTCACTTGGCATATCCATCTGTGCACTCATTCCTTGAGCCTAATCTCTCTTTTTCTGATGTTTTTCTTTAGTATCACAGCATAAAACATGGCATAGTATATTATATTATAATATAGCATATCATATCATAGCACAGCATAACCTCACCTCACCTCTTCTACAGCACAACAGTTTTCATTGCAGGGCTTTGCCAGAAGGTACTATGCCTTCATCAGAGCAATGACACTTTGATAAAGCACTAGTGCAATACATCATCAAGAAGCCTCATAGGGTGATGTATTGGTGTAATACATCAAAATGCCACTACTCATGAGAGGTTTGATCCTGCTCCTGTTGAAGTCTGTAGAATATTAACATTGAATAAAATGAAAAAGAGCATCAGGGCCGTAATGTGCTTTATGCAAAATGGCTGTTATATCCTTTCTTTTTTCTTCTTTTAAATACCTTTTTAACTTTGCCACATTTAGTATCTTAATTTAGTATTTTAATGAAGATTTGTGTTAAAGAAAGGAAGACATAGTAGATTATCAAATGCGTGTGTATTACACTTCCTCTCCAAAATCACTGGGGATTTATGGGATAATAAAGGGAGACTATTTTGTGTAGGACTTGCACTGTGGGATACAGAGTTTGTTGCAGTGGGAATAAAACTTTAAACACTGGCAATGTGAAAAATACTTTTGTTGTAAATGCCTTAATAAGCTGAGACTATGGAAACAGGAATAATATCCTAGGCCAAAGATCACATATATCAGCAATATCCTGCCCCTGACAATGCCTAAATGTATCTTGCTTAGACAACAGAGTAAAAACAGGAACAAATGTATTGTTCTACCTAGTGTTTGGCATGTTCAATGGCTTTGCTGTCCTTCTTTGCCACTTCTGTGCTGTTTCATAGAATGCTTTCCCTCTACTTTTTACAGCCTCCTAAGAACTATCAAGCCACCCTGGGGCAGCTCCCAGCAGCGTTTGCAGAGCTTTGAGATGAATCGCAAATCTAAATTGTTGTTGTTGCTTGTACGATAGAACATCACGCTCCTCTTCTATTTTTAGGCCATCTTTTCAAAGAGACATCACTCTAAAAATTAGTTGCCTGTCAGGAAATAATTGAGTAGTGACTATGTATGTTTTCATTGTGATATTGTCTAATACTGAGTTCTGGAACTCTCTGTTTTCCTGTAAAGAAAAAGGATTATCATTTCTTGGGCTTAAAAAAACAGGTTCAGGATCTTTCCAGTGGTGTAATTACACAGTCCTTGATGTTATAAAAAACCCATATATTCAAATGTATATTTTTCTGATGTAAAAACTAAGTCTGGTTTGTTATGTACTAATTATCACCACATTAAATTCACCCCAGTCAGTACAATTTGACGTGTAGTCCTTCCCAAAACATTGAGTTAGATTTCTAATATGATTTTTAAAATAACATGTGTGACATAGACACAGAAAAACTTTTTAGGACCAGCTTTCTTGTACAAAATAGTGTATATTCTGATGCAGGATTGATATAAGAGACCTTATGGCAGCCTTCCAGTACCTAAAGGGGCCCTACAGGAGAGATGGGGAGGGATTCTTGATCAGGGAGTGGAGCCATAGGACGAGGGAGAACAGTTTTAAACTGAAAGAGGAGAGATTTAGATTAGATTTTAGGAAGAAATTCTTTCCTGTGAGGATGGTGAGACACTGGAACAGGTTGCCCAGAGAAGCTGTCCATCCCTGGACATGTTCAGGAACAGGCTGGATGGAGCTTTGAGCAACCTGGTCTGGTGGGACATGTCCCTGCCCAGGGAAGGGGGGTGGAACTAGATGACCTTTCAGGTCCCCTCTATCCCAAACCGTTCTATGACTCTATGATTTCACTACATTATCTAGTTTATATAAAAGAGAAACCCTAAAAACCATACATGTTGCAAAAGTTCTCCTACAGTTTCCTCTGTTAGGATTTTCAAACCTGAAAGATACTATCATGTTATGAAAATACTTAGACCTGAATGCATTAACAACTAAAGTTTGTTGTTCTGTCTTTGTATCTGTTGTAGCAAATTTCTTTAAAATGTATAATTGCCACAAACATTGAGCCAAAGGAAAAACAAGCATGGAAATAGGAAAGCTATTGAAGTGAAATTCAGAGAATTTTTGAAGCTTTCATCTATAACACGTAGTTACTTTCAAAAACTAAGTCTTAAAAAAAGTCCTTGAAAATGTAGCCAAATAAAAATGGATGGAACATTTGCCTTTGAAAAACTGATATCTTAATTTTTGGATTTCAGGCACTTTCTGCTCTTGTGGTTCAACTTTTGGTTTTCTAATGACAAACTGCAACAAATACTTGCTCCCTCCCTCCTCCCTTCCCCAGAGACAAATTAAAGAAAATTAATTTACCTTTATAAACATTCAAGCAGCATGCTTTTTTATTGAAACTGTAGGATTGAAAAAATGTGGTTTTCATAATTTTTTTTTTTATATTAGTTACCATAAGATAAAAGATTATTTCACTATTTGAATATTTGACTCAAAACAATCTCTAAATATCGGGAAGAGTAACCCTGGTTAACAAGAAGACTTGGTACAAATGGCAGTGTATGCTTTCTAAAAACACTGTATAAGGAAATATTGTATTCCTACTTACTTTCATAATGAGCCTAATGAAGGCTACTTAGTGATGGGAAACTACAGTAAGAAATAAGACATAAGGTCCACTTACTGTCAACAAGGATTATTAATTGACTAATTTAATAGGAATTGTGCATCTTTTTAGAGGGGAAACAGGAATTAGAGGGAAAGATTGGTGACTTACCTTTCTTTCTTCCAGAATTTATGTTCAATAAATTTAGTTGTTAAGAGACTGGAAGAAAAATAGCCTCTTAAACATCAGTTCAAAAGAATACAGCTGTCATATGGCTTACTTCTGGATTCTGAAAGACAGCAATGGAAATTGAGTATATAACTCATAAAGACAGCTCAGAGATGTTGAGGTTGTAAAACCTGAAACATACTTAACAAAAAGTGAACTTCTAAACAGATGTAGTTAAATCAGAAAACCTTTGTCTGAAGGCATTCTTAAATCCATTGGCAGGTATCCTGTCTGAATCAATTGGTGTGATCATCAAGGACTGGTCACCCAAAGATCTTTTCTCAGTGTAACAGCATCATTAAAATCAGAATATAAGATAAAATAACCAGGGTTTTGGCCTTAAGCATCAGTTCCACAGCCAAAATTCCTGTCCAAAAAAGTTAACAGAAACTACAAGATACATACAAACTTATGCACAGAACTGGAGGGGAACAAAACCTCCTGAAAATTAAAGACAAATTGAGAGCTGCAGGAAAAATAGGCAACATGCAGCAATGTAATTCCTAAGTTAAACAGTAGCACAAGCTCTTTCTCACAGTGTCCCTTGATAGCAGAATGTTAAAAGACTAACCATCATAAAGGAAATCTATAAGGAAAAAAAAAGATGTCTAGAGAGTGGTGTATTTAATCATTGTGGAGAACAGCAGACAATCTAGAGAAGTTTCATAATTTTTAACAATCTAGAGAAAATTTCAAAAATGTTGAGTCCATTCTAATAGTTTTAATGTATCATCTGTAGCAATTGGATGAAATTTATACCTCAGTGAAATAAGAGCTTTATTAATTAGATGTTAATATCAAGTGAGGGATTTTTAAAAGGGCAATGATAATTCATCTAGCAAAGAAGTCAGTGGGAGATTTACCATTTTTATGAGTGAAAACAGAATATGGCCACACTAAACACTTTTGAATATCATCATCAGTCTTACAACTGTCTTATTCGGAGTTTAAAAATGATTAAATAGAAATGTCAATAATTAATGGTTCTAAATTGAAAGGGGGGAGATTTAGATTAGGTACTTGAAAGAACTTCTTTTCTGTGAGGGTAGTAAGACACTGGCCCAAGTTGCCCAGAGAAGCTGTGGCTGCCCCATCCCTGGAGGGGTTCAAGGCCAGGCCAGGCGGGGCTTTGAGCAACCTGGTCTAGTGGGAGGTGTCCCTGCCCAGGGCAGGGGGTTGGAACTCAATGATCTTTAAGGTCCCTCCCAACCCAAACCTTTCTATGATTCTTTAATCTATGTAAAAGTACATTACCAAATTTCCTGAAAGCTTGATGTATTTTGCAGAATGGCCAAAAAATCCCTTGATTGACATTGCTAGCCTGTTCATTCTTGAAGGTATTGAATTGACATTACAGAAAGTAACTGTTCCTGTCAATCAAAACAGCAGGTTCTGCCTCCTTGAAGCCAGTTCACCAGAGGTAAAGATAATAGCCTGAGGAACAGTGATAGCAGGAAGAATTTTAAACAATAGCACTACTTAAATTGAAGAAAGGTGAGTGATTTGGGGCAAGAAAGTGAGATAAGGAAACAGAATAGAGCAATGAGCAGAAAGAACAATAAACACTGGTACGAAAGATGGGGCATTTTGTCTTCCCAAGTAATCGCTATGCGTGATGGAACCCTTCTTTCTTGGAGATGGCTGAACACCCGCCTGCCCATGGGAAGTGGTGAATGAATTCCTTGCTTCTGTGCATGGCTTTTGCTATACTCTAATAAATTGTCTTTATCTCAACACACCAGTGCCCTCATTTTTACTCTTCTGGCTCTCTCCCCCATCCTAACCCATGGGAAATGTGAGAGAGCAGCTGCATGATCCCAGTTGCCTGCTGAGGTTAAACCATGACACCTTCCCACTTCAACAGAACATATATATGATTTTTGTTTTCTGTCTCATAGATAAGCCCCAAAATCTATAAGGATCACAACCAACAAGTTATAATATCAAATAGATATCATTACATTCACACACACAAAGACACAAATTGTTTGACCTCAAAGTTAGATAGAATTATTTTTTGCAAAGGTTAAATCTTGGATATATTTAGATTTCAAAGACCAGCATTTCATCAAACCAGCCATGATCATGACGATACTGCATGAAAGTGTTCTGCAAGACATGTTTCTCTTTCTAGTCATAGCAGTTACAGATTAGTAACTGTTTCTTCTGCGCTAAAAAAAAAAAAAAAAGTCTTTTCATGTAGCTATCTTGTTAGGCTCAAGCCACATAAAATAAATTCTGTCACTTTCAACACCTGGACTTTGCAAATAAAAATTCTTCAAATGCTGCCATATTTAACTGTGTTTTATCTGAGATTCATCCATACACCTTTTAACAGAAGCATACATTGGCATATATGTGCTTAGCTTCTGTTAGCAGACATACTCTACAGAAAAATCTATGAGAGGTTTGCATTACTGGTGGCCTTATGAGGTTAATTTGACATCTCCATCATCTCTGGAGGGCATTGCTGTTGCACTATAAAATGTTCTACATTGCAGTTACAGAAAGGCTGAATCCTGCCTGAAGCACTTGTTCTACAAGAAAAGGATGTTCAAACACTTCCTTAACATATTCTGTTGGAACTGCTGGTCACAGCTCTTTGACTGAACAGACTTAACAGTAAAGTTTCCAAACCTGTGATGGAGATTTTTTTTTTTTCACAAACCATTCACTATTGGAAAATGTTTTCTGTGTAGCAGAGAAAAGAGCAAATGGAAATGTCGTACTGAAATACATTGACAAATTGTGAACACCGTGAATGCTTTCATTTCTGTGTGTTCTCCACAGCCAGCGTGCTTCGATTAAATTGTGTACCTCAAAGAATGAAGTCAAATAACATATGCTTGGAATGTAAAGCAAGTAATTCTAAACATTACAGAATAGTAATGACTACTGTGGATTATTTAATCTAGAATCTGTTTTTCACACTGGCCACATAAAAACCGTAAGACTTCTGAGCTTCTTTATTGGGCACTACAGTGACATCTGCTTAACACCCCACTGAATGCCTCCTCAACAGGCCTCCAAAGATTCTGGATCAGTCACAACATGAATAACTGTGTGATTTGTTCTTTATGTTCAATTCGTTGATATACTATTCAGAAAACTTAACAGGATGTTTTACAGACCAAATAGTATACAATAGGGTTCCAGCTGTTCAGTGAATTGGCCCCAAATCATGGATTTTACCTTATGAAACCCCCTTATTATTTTTTGTTGTGCATTTGCTTTCAATCCAATAATTAGCATCTTCATATGTTTAACATATGCCCAAGGTCCTGTTGCTGTCAGTGATTTGAGTTCCTATTTATGTGATCTTGTTATGCAAAATTACAGGTGCTTTGTGTCAGCCTTTGCTAATCTTGGATTATTATATTTTTAATTCATTACCCAGCTGCTTGAAGGGGGCACTTTTTTAAGGAATGTGAGTGTGAACAGGCATTTATTTTTCAGGGTCTTATGTAAGTTTTATGACCTATACCATGAAGAGCCAACAACACAGTGAGAAGAGACTCCATATTATAGCTGTGCTATTCTTTTTTGCAGCAAACAAAAGGAATATGAACAAGCAATAAAAAGTTATGCAAGGTTATGAAAATCTGACCAAAGACAAGCTGCTAGGTCAATGAAGTCTTTTAAAACTAACAGAATAAAGAAAGTAATTGTTTATATTAAACTTGTTCACTCTGAATTTTTAAATGATAAGGCTGAAATCAACAAATGTTTCATGATCTGCGAACATTTTAATGAGTAATTGGAAATTTTATGGTAACACATAATAGTAAAAACCTAACAGTGGCAAAGTGTCGTAGTTTATGCAGACATGTCACTTCAGTTTATATATTTATGTTTCTTCTCCAATTATGTCTTTGAACACAGTCATTTTCTCCACCTTTACAATCAACTCCCTTTTTTTTAAAAAATGGATCATTAAAAAAACTTTATGCTGTATTTTAAGCAAGTAAACACAGTATCCTATATGAAAATGTTTGCATATATGTATTTCTGATGCTGTTAAAGTGAAAACAATAATGTCACACTTACAAGACTCGCTGAGTTTGAATTACTTGTGTCTGAAGGATAGAACATCAGCCTTTTTTTCCATCTGTAACATAGTGTGAAATTATTTCCATTATAAAGAAGAAAACAACAGCAGCAGAAGGCCCTAAATTTTATAATTTCTACACGTAGAAATAATTCATGCTCCAAGGAACTTAGCTCTACCTTAACTGATCTAATAAATATATCATGATTAAAACCCAAGTTTTCAGGATGGTTCTATTGACTTAGGTCACCTGCTGGGTACAAAAAAACCTCAAAAACAGTTTTAAGAACTGTGCTTCATAAAGCTTTCCATAATATCTGAGCCAGAACCGTGTACTTTTAAACAGTCCATCTGACAATGGGAATATATTTGAATAATTCAATAAGCATTAAATCTGAAAATTATGTATGTAATCTCATCACAAGTCTGTATATGAAAAATATTGCTCTAAGTAGTTCTTTACTGAGTCAGAATTGTTTCCTGACTTCCTACATTTTTTTTTGCTTTGACATAAATTATCAGCCTTTTACATATAATAACTTCAATGTTTTTAGATTATAAGAGTAACAAGAATCAAAAAGCAATATAAATATAGTTCACACAAGAGCACACAGCACACGTTAGTAACCTAACAAACTCAGCAGTAACAAAAAAATCAATGAAAATTTACTTTACATTTGTAGTTGATTGGTAATGAATAATTTATCTTAATAACTATAATTTGCAAAGAATCTATTTGATTTACTATTCAATTTAAATGATGCAGCTGAGCATAAAATCTTGTTCGGCATTTTGATGAATTTAGCATAAGGTGAAGCAAAAAGACTGGCAAACTTTCTTGTTGTTTTTAAAAACATTGCTAGTCTTTGATATCACTTTTGGATTTGCAAAACCAAATCAACCACATGCATACACATTATTTCAGAGTGTATGCACAATATAATAAATTGCTGTGGTAGACCATTGGAGATAAAAGAAAGAAAATTGCAAACTGACAAAACAGAGAATACAAGATTAGAACTCTACATAATTATATTTTTTATCAGGAAATCTATAAAAAAACCAAGCATCTCTTTTGTCCCAGCTATACATTTTCAAGAGTTTCCACCATTAGAAAATTCTAACTAATGAATCAGTAACATGGAAGGAAAAAAATGGAATAAAATAAAATATTATATTAATTGAAATAAAACTGTTTCATTTTGTTTTCCACCATTCATTTAATTAGCATAATGACTAGAAACAGAGACCCTTTGAGAGACAAAGACATTCACTTTCAGGTATGTGAGGTATTGGCATTTAAGCTTACTAACTTTTCAAAACCAGCTAATACACATTTATGTGTGAATGATGTTGCAGCTGAAATCATGAGACCACATTTCGTCGATTTTAGAACAGATCCCTGAATTATAAAACCTGATGATTCCAAAAGTCAAATGAGCTAATTAGCTACTCTTTTAGATTCTATAACAATCCTGTACTTCGCATTATTCATCCTTTGGGAAGTGTTGTTTTCATTACAGAAATGAAGAATGGTATTTAGAATAGCCTACAAAATATCAACATTTTTCCCAGAAGCAAACTCAATATAAAATTTCTTCAACTATAAAGACATGTTTTCCATTAGGTCCTTCTTTTGCATATGTTAATGTGTATGTGCATACATCTGTATGTCCATAGTCCTTTTGATTAGATCGCTGTCACCCTGATATGAAAAATAACAATACTCAGAAAATCTGTAGATATTTTAGGATTACTTCTGGAGTGACTGGTTCTGAATCAGACATCAGACATTGCGGTTCTGAAATGCAGCCTCCCTGAGGATTTTTTGCAGTTCTGAAATGCAGCCTCCCTGAGGATTTTTCAGGGTAACGAGGTAAACAATATGCTCTGTGCAATTACTGCAGGTGCTTTTCTTCCTTTGTGTACATGATGAGAAACCAAATATCCAGACAAAATCAGGAGACGTTCGTTAACCTGCACAATAATTTCAACGCATCAAGTAAAGCGTTCCACCTCCACTGTGTTTTAAAATGGTATCGGAATAAAAAAGAGCAAATATGCATATGATGAAAAATTCCCTTCTGTAAGAAGTGATCATTAGTAATAATGTTAGGACCTTGGTCTCATTTAACACTCTCTTATTCATAATTATGCCTGTGTACATTTTTTGGGCTCTGCAACAGTAAGTTCCCATTGTGTCAGCTGTAATGATTCAAAAGTGTTATGTTCTTGACTCAGTCAGTGATATAACAGTACACACTCAGATTTTTGTAAATGCACTTCAGTTCAAACACACAATATAATCCAAGCCCAGGATACCTGTATCATAAAGCCCAGGATTCTAAACTATAGCTATGAATTTTTTTTAAAGTAACAAAAATCATAGAATCATAGAATGGTTTGGGTTAGAAGGGACCTTAAAGATCATCAAGTTCCAACCCCCCTGCCATGGACACCTTCCACCAGACCAGGTTGCTCAAAGCCCCATCCAACCTGGCCTTGAACATGTCCAGGGATGGGACATCCAGAACTTTTCTGAGCAACCTGTTCCAGTGTGTCACCACTCTCACAGGAAAAAATTTCTTCAAAAAAATATATTTCTTCCTAAAAATACACTCCTTCTACTGAAGGAAGTTAATATGTTTTCATCAGTGGAGTAACTGATAGAGGAATGATTTTTATAAAAGCATGATCTCAGGACTATTTCTCCTATCTATGTGGTGTTACCCCAAATCATTGTTGTTGTCCTGGAAGGTGACATTTAGTAGTCTGAATAATATACTAAGGCTTTTAGACTGAAGAAGATAAATTTTATCTCTAATCATATTTGCATAAAAAAATATATATATACCCCATTACTTCAGTAATTTATCCAACTTAAGTCAGATAAATGCAGTGTCCATTGTGCAGTGACACATGTTGCTTCTGAAGAGCCTGTTGACTGTAATTGTTTGAATGACATAATCTAGCTGTTCTGATGAGGAAAGTAGGTTCCTGGACTTGGAGTTCAAATTCAAGTGAAAAAGATCCACTTTGCTAAACTACCAATTAAAATAATAAAACTCAGTATTCCACAGATACTGATACTGGTATTGCTCATTTAATGTTAATTTCATAATTCTGGAAATCATCACAGTCAGTATATTGATTTTGAAAGTTCAGCTTCTCTACCAGTGAAGCAGTTTGATACTGGCACGTTACTGTGTACCCCTTTCAACATCTGTTGGCTTTTTTCATGAGGTGGCATCAATCTGAAGTAAGAGTCATCCTAAGAAGAAGGGAAAAAGGCCATTTTTAATATCATAGGGGGTTTCGCTGTGAGACTTATAAAAACATCATAGTGTAGGAAAAGATTGTGTGCATTAGTGCACATTTCTAGGTGCAAGTTAATGTTGCCCATGGATATGGACATGCCTGTTATTTTCAGTAGACTGAAACATGCATTTCTGGTGCACATATATAGTGAAATGAAATATAATGAAGAATTTTTTCTTGCACATTGTTGTTATGTTTCCTTATACCGAAGCAGGCATTTTCTCACAAGCCATAAATAAATTACTTTAAAGGAATTGGCTTTTCTGTGTCTTTAATGGAAACATGTAATTCTTCAATTTAATAATTTTTAAATGCTATAGCTTTACTTTATGAGTGCAATTGCTGCAAGCAATTTACTGATGTAGATATTGTTGTAATAAAGATTAGTAAAAGTCTGAAGAGTAGAAGCTTACGCGGTGAGAAATATTTTGGAATAAAATATAAATTTTTGCTCAACTGCAATAACATAAATCCCAGAAGACAGCTATAAAGTATTTTTAGAATAGGAAGTACAATGTAATTCCTCTTAAAAATGATAGTCTGGTAGTATAAGGATCCCAGAAGACAGTGCTCTGTAAGAGTAAAATACACCAACAGTAAGTAATTTGCAGCACAGCTGCCGAAACTTGGAGAATTCTATTATTCTCTTTCTTCGTGAAATATCTATTAATAAAAAAAAAAAAAAAAAAAAAAAAAAAAAAAAAAAAGCAAAAAAAAAAAAAAAAAGCATTACATAGTGTGCATCTGTTGAGCTCTGCCAGCAAGATGATTCCTAAGAGTGATATGATGTGGACTCAAACCACACATCAGGAGTCAACTGGCAGAATAACAAGTGGGGGTTTTGTGCCAAGAAGAAACAATCAAGCAGATGTTTATTCTATGACAACTGACTGAGAAATTCCTTGAGCATAAAGACAAGGGAACTACATAATGTTTTTATTGATTTTTAAAAGGCACTTGATAGAGTGTGTCAGAAGGATTATTCTGCATCTTGGAGTATTACAGTATCCTACAAAGCTAAAAGAGCAATTGCCCCTAACTCAAACGAGAACCTGAAAAGCACAAAGGAAATTAGTGGTTCGCTCACTGAAGCAGAATGCTAGTGGAAAGAAAAGTGAGCATAAACTGAAAGTGAATGGATTTAAGCTATTAACTGGGAAAATTTCCTAGGTACCACACAACTAAAGTTTCTAAATAATCTTTACAAGTTACCAACCTCTGAAGGCATGTCTAGAAACGTTAATGGTTCTAAGGAAGAAGCTAGAAAGTTTATAGAAATAAACCATGTGGTAGTAGTTCACAGCAGTAATAAATGGATCTTTGTTACCCTTTTTCCTTTTTCTGTGTCACTAAATCATTAGAGAAATGATCAGATTTTTATAAAAAAAAAATACTTCATTACATGCGAAGACATTACTATCAGTATTTAGACATTTCTATGTCATTGTATATTGCTTATATTTTACATATCATGCAAATGATATCATCATGAAATATTTTCTAATAGAAAATTGCCTAAGCCAGAACTCAGACTATTTTAATTGCATTCTTGACTTGTAGCTTTTTACTGTAATTTTATAATCTGTAAAGTGAATGCAATGGTTGTTTCAATGTAACATCAATGAACTTACATTTTCCATTTGAGATTAGGATGATATTATTAGTCTTATTTTTGTATTTACTTAATTTATTTTGCTTTTGCAGGACATGTCTGTACAAGACAATGTTCAGTAATTGCACAGCAGACACAAAGAGAACTGGAGATATGGTAAATTTCCATTAAATTGATTAATCCTGAGAAATTCTAGGGAAAACTTTTGGCCCTGTGATTAACTGTACATTAAAACAAGATATAACAATGTATTTTATAGTTCTACAGTTAGTGGCAAGATAAATTCTTTTTTCAAGTTGAAAAGGGAGAGATATAGCGATCATGTGAGAATTTCTTGCATTTATTGTATAGATATTTCTTTGTTTATATGAAATGCAGATCATTTTAAAAGATATGGACTGAGCTAGAAAACACAGAGTACAAAAAACAAATTTAACAAGGTGTCTATTTAGTTCCTTTTTTCTACTTTCAAGCTCTATGTATAAAAATAACTGTGAATAGTGCTGTTTTCTTTGCTGTTTTCATAAACTACTCCACTTACCTGTAAATAAATGAAGAAAACTAAGGAAAATGGAAACACTAATAGTCTTCACAGTAGAAATCAGTATGATGGTGATTATATATAAATTGAGCTCATAGCCCCATGAATATCTTGCATACTGATAAAGCACCAAAAAAGAAATAGTATGAGCATTAGATAATTATGTTTGTCACTGGGTAAAAGGGAAAAGAAACAACACCACCAGGAAAGAACATTTTAGTGCAAGTTAAGGAAGTCGTGTATCAAAGGGAACTAATACAAAAATAATTTCATGGAATTTGAAGACGCTCCATCCTGTTTTTAGGCAAGACTTAAACCTGTTCTTGAGACATCTGAGCCCATACAACAAATCTCAGAGAAAACAATTGTTCATGCATGTAGCTGGCTAGAACAACAAAGGAAAAAGCATGACTCTTCTAAATATCCCAGTTGGAATTCTAGTTTTTAACTTCTTCCAGAAAGGTGGTACCTTACCATCTATCATTTCTGAGAAGTGAACAGTATAACTAAACTGAGGGGGTAGAAAATAACAAAATATCAAATACAACAGATGGTAAGGGCATAATTTTATGATTCTTTTGAGAACAGGAGGCCACAAAAACTGTACAACTGATGTAAGGAAGAGTGTCTGATCAGATCTGTACCAAGAAACAGAAACTACTGCGTATGTGATAAGAATTTGAAAGGATAAAAGCCAGAGAATCATTGATAATTGCAAAACCTTTCAATAGAAGCAGTGTGGTATGCAACAGGATTAAATATAATTTCCTCAAAATAAAAAAAAAAATGTTTTTTTCCCTACCATTTCGGTTGCAAACAGAGGAACTTGGACAATTAATAACATTCTGGGTAAGCAAACTCTAAAGAACGATAAGCTTATAAAATGGAGTCAAATAATAACATCAAGCAAGTGCAAGAGAAAGTAGCTTGTTATTTATAATTTGTAAAAAGTGCCATAATTGGTGCTGCTGCAGTAGATGGAGTCTGTGTGTTCAAAAGCAGCAGATTTTTACTTTATAACAATAATAATTTTGAAGTCCTTGGTAGCAAAAAATGGCTTAAAATGCATTTAATGAACCAGGAAGTTTATTATTGAAAAGGACAAGGGTTTGTTGAAAGCTTTATATATTAGGACACTTTTATATTAGGACACTGTTTCTGAGTATTGAAAGAATATAAGCTCTCTAGAAAGAAACTGTTTTCTGTATTGTAGCTTCAAAACACAGAAACCTTAAACTTCAGATGTTAGATAAATTTCCAAAACTTCTATGGAAAATTAGAGGTCTTGCCAACAATGACAGATGACATGAGGCACAACTCATCTTGTACATGGAAGGAAAAAATCAGAAATGACACAAAAATAGAAAAGGCGGAAGCTGCCATATGAGGAAAGGCTGAGAGAATTGGATTTGTTTGGCCTTGAGAAAAGAAGGCTCAGGGGAGACCTTGTCATCATGTTCCAGTATTTCAAGGGTGGCTACAAAGAAGATGGAGACTCCCTTTTTACAAGGAGTCATGTGGAACAAATGAGGGCTAAAGGCTACAAGTAAATCCTGGGGAGATTCTGATTGGACACAAGAGGAATTTTTTTTTTTCCCAATGAGAACAATCAACCATTGGAATAACCTCCCCAGGGAAGTCATGGATTCCCCAACATTGGACACTTTTAAGTTTCAGTGATACAGGACACTGGGCCATCTTGCCAAGACTCTGCTTTTACCAAGAAAGGTTGGACCAGATCATCCTTGAGGTTTCTTCCAACCTGTTCTATAATTCTAGGATTCTGATGTTAGTTTCTATTTTTAAACAGGCAGACTTTTGAAAGAATTTTTTTTTTTATTCAACACATTCTTAATTAAATAAATATAATAAATTGTTTCCTAACATTCTTCTTTTTTTTTTTTTTTTTTTTTTTAACTTAGGCATAATTTTGCGTTAATAGTGATACCTGAGATTTTTACTGCATTTTTACTCAATATCATAATATCATGAATGTTTTAATGTTTCCACAATCAGAAAAACCATTAAAAAGTAAAAAAAAAAATTATACTGCAGAGTAGGCTTCTGGTAGATGACGTTGGGTGAATGAATCTGGTTACATGGAAATTGTCACACTCAAGAGGTTAATTAACACACATTAGAATTTCTCAATATACTGCAAGCTTAAAAGAAGGAATCGTAGATTAGCACTGATAAAGTCTCATGAGCTGAGTTAGGAAATACCTTACATCCACTAATGAATAAAGTTATGAGTGACCAAGCTTTGGTTGCTTAGAGACTTTTGGTTTCATCTAATTAACAGCACACACTAATAAAAAAGACACTTGGGCTCTGAAGGGATGTTTTAAACCAGTATTGGGATAATGTTAAAAAAATGTCACCTTTTTCACTTCATATGGGAAGTCATTGTATAGAGCGCTCATTTTACAAATCAGACATAAATTTTTGTTACAAATGCAGAAAAAAATAAGAGGAAATGGCATTCCGTCAGTGTTTCAATATTTTATCCTATGTTTAACAACTATCTCAGCAGGATGTCGCAGTCCTGAATTAAAAGAAATACCAGTGGGAAGGAAGTAAAATTTTAGAAATCTAAAATTGAACTTTCTTTGTTCTCTATCTCTCCAGCTCACATTGATTTCAGTGGGATTTATAGACAGTCAGGGTGCCTGAAAATCAGGGTGTTTATATTGATGTGCTTAAATATATATTTAGAAGCTTAGTGCTATACTTCCATTTATAACTTTTTTGACCTATCTAGTTTGGAAGAAAAAGTACTTTAAGAGAGTCATGTCCCTGTGTACAGTCTCAGAGAAGCAGAATATAAAACTTTACACCTCTCTTCATTACCTGAAAGGTTATATTTTATGTTCCACATAAATACATCTGTATGCATACTCATGTGTCAAAGACTGACAGCTTTGTATTTGTAGTGAGTACAGAGTGATAGTGATTAATAATTTGTAAAAATTAAACATTCGTGTCAAAGACCGACAGCTTCATATTTGTAGTGAGTACAGACTAATAGTGATTAATAATTTGTAAAAATTAAACATTGTCATGAAGTGTGTAGTTAATGAATAAAGTTAGTCATGTTTTCTTTTCAAGCAAAGACTGGCCTGTGTTATCAGTCTTCTAAGCAGTCCCATCACAGTGATCTCTAAATCCCTGATATAGATATAGATTAGATACAGATAGATAGGTATAGATAGATATAGATAGATATAAATATAGATGATAGACAGAGATAGAGGTAGAGGTAGAGGTAGAGGTAGACATGACAGAGAGAGATAGAGATAGAGATAGAGATAGAGACCCATCACAGTGATCTCTAAATCCCTGATATAGATATAGATTAGATACAGATAGATAGGTATAGATAGATATAGATAGATATAAATATAGATGATAGACAGAGATAGAGGTAGAGGTAGAGGTAGAGATAGACATGACAGAGATAGATAGAGATAGAGATAGAGATAGAGATAGAGATAGAGATAGAGATAGATAGAGATGATAGAGATATATGGCTATAGATTATAGATATAGATATAACAACAGATACAGATACAGATACAGATACAGATACAGATACAAATACAGATACAGATCTAGATTTAACTGCAACATATTTACCTGTGTCACTCAAGCTGCTAAACCAGACCACTACAAGCTTGATCCATAACCTAAATATTGGCTCATTAACTCAAAAAGGTATGTTTCCCTTAAAGAGACAATATTGTTACGTAGTATTCTGATAAATGTTTAGAAGATTATTATGTTAAATGCAATATATTAAATTTTAGAACAAAATAAAATTTGTCAATCCCAAACTTAGTAGACAAACAGCTTTGCTGCAATACTTTCCAGAAAAAATAATCAGAAGAAGATTCCACAGTCCAATCAAAAATATAAATTCCCCATAGACACTCACATGCAAGGACAATGGTCAGATATAATCTTCACTTCTATTCTTACAAGTAGTAAGCTTTTTCCTCTGAATGCCTGTTAAATAAATAGCATAAATTAAAAAGGTAACAACATTCACTTTCATCAAGTTTGCAGATGACACAAAATTACACAGAACAGTGGATTACCTGTGTCACTCAAGCTGTTAAAACAGACCACTACAAGCTTGATCCATAACCTAAATGTTGGCTCATTAATTCAAAAAGATATTTTTCCCTTAAAGAGACAATATTGTTACGTAGTATTCTGATAAATGTTTAGAAGACTATTATGTTAAATACAAAAAATATATATTAAATTTTAGAACAAAATAAAATTTTTATTATGTTAAATGCAATATATTAAATTTTAGAACAAAATAAAATTTGTCAATCCCAAACTTAGTAGACAAACAGCTTTGCTGCAATACTTTCCAGAAAAAATAATCAGAAGAAGATTCCACAGTCCAATCAAAAATATAAATTCCCCATAGACACTCACATGCAAGGACAATGGTCAGATATAATCTTCACTTCTATTCTTACAAGTAGTAAGCTTTTTCCTCTGAATGCCTGTTAAATAAATAGCATAAATTAAAAAGGTAACAACATTCACTTTCATCAAGTTTGCAGATGACACAAAATTACACAGAACAGTGGATAATTTCTGCATTACAGCTGCCATCCAGAGGAATCTGGACAGGCTGGAGGAATGAGCTGCCAGGAACCTTCTGAAATTCAGTGAGGACAAATGCCAAGTCTTGCTCCTGGGAAGCAAGATGCCCCCAGGATTCACATGGACTGGGACAACACTGGCTGGGAGCAGATCTGCTGGAAAGGAGCTGAGGGAGTACAGGAAGATGCCAAGCTGGGCATGAGCCAGCAGTGTGTCCTGGCAGCAAAGAAGGCCAAGAGCAACCAGGGTTGTAGGAACATGGCCAAGAGGTGCAGGGGAATGCAGAGGAATACTCTTCTCCTCATAGATCATTAGTCTGTCTCTTTTGGGACCCTCCACAGAGGAAAGATATGAATTGACTGGAGCTTGTTCAGAGTGGAGCTACCAAGGTGGTGGGGGGCTGGAAGTTGTTCAACCTGGACAAGAGAGCCATTTGAGGGAACCTAAAAGCACCATCACTTGCAGAAGAAAAGACGGGGTCACATCATCACAGTTGTGCGTAACAGGAGGATGAGAGATGTCAACCATAAGTTTAAACAAGGGACATCTCATTTGCATGTAGGAAAAACATTTTTCCTCATGAAGATGTCCTGGCCCTAGAACAGTTTGCTTCAGAAAGACTGTGCAGTCTCCACCCTTGGGAGGTTTTGAGCCCTGATTGAACCAAACTCTAAGCAGCCTGGTTTGATCTCACTGCTGACCCTGCTTTGAGCAGGAGGTAGGAGCAGAGTCCTCCTGAGGTCCCGTCTAAGCTGAATTATCCTGGAATCCCACACATTTCTGTGAATGACATCAGATAACCACAAAAAGGCTGAAGACTGATTCCTTATTTTTAAAAAAATAATAATCCAGAGAAACTGAAACCCAAATGAATTATGGGACTTAGATGAAATTTATTCTAATTTCATTCTATTAGAAGTGAGATTATATCAATGCTAATTACTGTAGGAGTAATGAGACCTCGTATCCCCTTTCTAAAAGCTGTCATTATGCATTTATAATAGGAACAGTTCATTCCATCGAATATACAGTGTTATTTAGCAAAAATACATAAACAAGTGCTCTATTAATTTTAAGTCCTTTATTTTGTAAACTTCTGGAGTGGCTCTTAATGACTTATGACAACAGCAACTGAAATGTCATGAGCTTTTAAACAAAAAAAAAGAATGTTTAAAAGAACATGCTGTGAGATGTTATATTTTCTTTTTCTACAGTTTTTTGTTTCATACAAGGAAAAGCAAGACGTCTTATTAATTATTTTACAATTCTCACTGCAAAAACTAGTTAAAACTATTAAAAGAAACTACAGTTACAATATGTGTATGTGCAAATATATATATATATTTATATATACACAAATATAAATATATACTTATTCCTCCTGAAAAGCACAGCAGTCAGGAAATAAGACTGGTTGTCTTAATATTTTGTATGGTCCTGTCTGTCTCAGAAGTTCTTTGCTTTTTGTAAATTGTGTGTGTACACACAAACACCCACATGCATCCACATAAACAGAATCTCATACCTTCATCCATTCAATATAATTATTGAAGACAGCAGCACCATATTAATATAAATTGATATCAGTATATTCCACACCCTGTATTTAACAGCAGCAATGTGAACATTTTTTGGTTTCCCATCACATAAAGGAAATGTCTTTCATTAATTCATGTGCCCATTATGCAATGATTATGCAAAAATTATGAATATTTTATAAACTTCTAATAGGATTAGTCTTCATTAGTCTTCATTCATCAGTCTAATTGTTCACATGGTTATGAGTTTGAATGAATTGTAGGGGATTTACAGAAGAACCTATAGCTAAAAATATTATTATCTGTTTTGATAAATTTCAATCCTTTTGGCACCCAGATTAAGGTTTAGTAAAAAAACATAGTGGTGTGGTTTTTTTTATGAATTCCCTATTCATATTAATTATATAACAGTACATTCTGTGACGCTGATATTCATTACAGCTGAATTGCAGTATCTCTTTAATTTGTTAATTAAATGCCTTTTAGGGTACTTCATCTAAAGTTTTGTAAATATTTACAAAGTCCCCTTTATCAAAAACATTTAAAACTCACAACAGCAGTGTTTGTTTCTCAAAGGGAATAGGAGAGCTGGAATAATATTTTCTTTGTGAATGCCATGTAAGCAAGAGAAATCTAAAAGGTAGTTCAGATGTTAAACAACTTACAATGTAAAAGTAATTTTTAAATATGGCTTCTTATTCATTATGCTGATGAATAAATTCAGTACAAAATTCATTTTAACTAATTGTTTTTCAAATTAATCAATTTGAAAGCACAAAAATTAAATTAAATTTAAACAAAATAAATGGAAATATTGTATTCTAAATAGTGCAAGTTAGCCTTTTGTCTGTCCATGTTCCAAAGCTGTTCAAGGAAGTATTATTGACATAAGAATAATTTTCTTATTTAACTGATTAATACAATTCCCCAGCTTATTCCCTGTGTTTCTAATGCAGCATCATTGAATAAATTCCTGAGAGAACGTGAATATAAATGAAGCCGTTACCACAGTTCACCAACAAAAAAAGAAGAAAGTTATGCTACTAAAGGTGAAGACAAATTCTTTTGGTCACCAGATTCTCTGGGGCTGAGACAGAACTTCAGAAGCAGCTCTCATTACCCAGAAGTGATATCTGGTTAGTGTTTGTTCCCAAGTAATCTCACAAAAGAATGTAACAAAATTTGATTCATAGTATTGAAAATAAGTTTGTACATAAACATAAGTCAATTGCTGGGATAATTCTGAATTGGCTTTAACCTTTAATATTCACTTGTGGAAAATTTACATTAAATTAGCGTCTAACAGTTATTCCAAAAACATGAGTTTCATGATCATCTAATTAAGCAAATGTAGCCACAAAAGCCATATTGTCTACAGCATATTTTATACAGTTGGAAATGAAGCAGAGTTACACATCAAAAGTTTCTAGATTTTAAAGAAAAAAACACAACTCTCATTTTGTCTAGATAGAAAGAAAAGCTAAAGTAAGACTTTAAAAAAAATAATAATGGAATATTATACTTAGAAACTAAACAAAACATCCAAAACCTTAATGGAATGAATATGCGACAGAATCTGTCTGGGACTTCCTTTCTAAAGAGCTATGATCAATAGTCACACATTAAAAAATAAAGGCCAGCTCTTCTCATCTACACAAATATAAATTAACAGTAATAACTTAGGACTCTTACTGATTTATGCTAAGCAGGTTTTTATAGCTGAAGGCCAGAACAGACATCTGGTCAAGACTGAGTTCTATTCACTTATAACAGTAAATTGTCAAAGGAGAAAAGAGAATATCTGGAAGAGACACAGAAGAGTGATGAAAATGTCCTTATAATCATTCGTATAAAAATGTCTTCGCTTCTCTCGGGTCATGTTTCAACAATGTACAGTGTTCCTTCTTGGCAGTTGCATTTTAGGATATCCATTTTACATTTAACATACACAATGCTGCAAATAATGAAAGGTTTTTCTGTGCTATAGTTTCCAATTTTATTTAAAAAGCACACATGCATTCTAAAAGAGGTCACTATTTTAAAAACAATACAATTTCTGTCATTTATTTCTTTTTTTTTTTAGGTTATTTTTTATCAAATATCCACATCCCAAATCACTTTGAATTTCAACATGTTACCTGAAAAGCACTACTCACGTGTCTGTGTCCTCAGTATGCCTCATATTATTTTTTAGGTTATTTTTTATCAAATATCCACATCCCAAATCCATTTGAATTTCAACATGTTACCTGAAAAGCACTACTCACGTGTCTGTGTCCTCAGTATGCCTCGTATTACCTGAAGGGAAATGAATCTTATGAAATGATTGCCACTTTGTTTTCCTCACTGGTATTAAAAATTACTGGCCACTTAGATCTTCTTCTAAGTATACGTCTCATTTCTGAACTTTCACAGAATATTATTATTCTGTCATATCATAATATTAATAATTAATACATAATTATATACTACAATAACAATACAACTACAATAATTAATATTAATATTATTAGAATACTTATTATTCATAAACTTCTGAAAAGTCCAGAAACTTGTTAGTCTCCAAGAATTTTTAATTCCACCAGAACAGACAGCTTGCCCTCAAAGCCAGAAAACTCACTTCAGTAAAGGATACGCTCTTCCTTTGCCTTGTTTAGTTTGTGCAGTAATACTTTAGTTCACAGTACCTCGGATGATTTGTAGTCACTCATACTATTGTGGGGAGAGTTTTGGTTGTAATTTGTCTTTTTAATAAACCATCAACCCATTGGATATTTGTTTATTTATGCAAAGTGGAGCCAAAGTAGATGCTGGGAGGGCTGCTCTACAATAGAGTCAACAGTTCCCTAACGAGAGCAGACAAGAAACTAAAGCTCATGGACTGAATCAGGAATAATCACAGCTTGAATTTCTGGGTAATGTAATAATATCACAAGGAGAAATGATCTATCGCTCTTCCTTTGCCTTGTTTAGTTTGTGCAGTAATACTTTAGTTCACAGTACCTCGGATGATTTGTAGTCACTCATACTATTGTGGGGAGAGTTTTGGTTGTAATTTGTCTTTTTAATAAACCATCAACCCATTGGATATTTGTTTATTTATGCAAAGTGGAGCCAAAGTAGATGCTGGGAGGGCTGCTCTACAATAGAGTCAACAGTTCCCTAACGAGAGCAGACAAGAAACTAAAGCTCATGGACTGAATCAGGAATAATCAGTTTGAATTTCTGGGTAATGTAATAATATTACAATATTACAAGGAGAAATGATCTATCTTTTGCTTTAGCCAAGTGATCTATTTTACTACTGAGAACAGCCATTTTCTTGAGCCTGTCATAAAAAAACTTGTTTTGCAGAAACATGTAATTTTCAACTAGCTTTTCTAAGAACTTAAATCTTCCAGCTTGAATTTCTGGGTAATGTAATAATATCACAAGGAGAAATGATCTATCTTTTGCTTTAGCCAAGTGATCTATTTTACTACTGAGAACAGCCATTTTCTTGAGCCTGTCATAAAAAAACTTGTTTTGCAGAAACATGTAATTTTCAACTAGCTTTTCTAAGAACTTAAATCTTCAGCTTTAATCTGTCATATGGCATCAGTTTTAGCTCAAAACTAGGATCCAAGTTTTGCTGAGTGGCTAAGAAAGTTCTAAAATACACTCCAGACGGGATAAAACTCTTATTTTCTCTAATAATGCCGGACCAATAATTCAGGCATAACAGTAACTATTCTCACTGCTGAGCCCTTCCTCTCAGCTTTGTTTACTAGATACTGAGAAAAAGGAGGAATGTGGTCCACAGGATCATCAATCTGTAAGATTAGTTTTGTGCAATATCAAATAGGATGAGCCTAATGGACGGGCTCATTAATTCCTTATGGGAGTTAATTAAGATGGCGTAATTGTTATCATAACCTTATTTTCTCCCGTTGCTTGTCTTCTTGTAGTCAATAGTCTATCTGGAAATGTAATGTTGCAATTCTTTATGACAGGGTATAAACTGTACTCACCCTATAAGATGCCTTGGAACACGGCATGCTGAGAATAATGTGCAATTAACAAAGCCTTATATCGGTGTAAGCTTCTACAATTATCTTTTTCCAGAAAAGAGTTCAAAGCAAACCAATGATTCTAAACATCCTTTGGTACTTTTAGCTAGAATTAGGCTTTGACCTTTCTGATTTTGTTACTCACTGCTTGAGAGGTTTTCATAGTACCTTTTCTTGCCTGCTCTTGTTTCCAGTTGTCGTGGAAGTCCTTAATTTTTTGCATTTTAGTTCATTAGGAAGTGCTTAGATGAAACAATTTTGCTTTGATTTTGCCACTGCAGAGTCTTTGTGAACATTATTTTCTTGTTTATCATTCCTGATGCAAAGAAGCCAGTTCCCTTTCTCATGCACCTTCCTCACCTTACACTGCACCGTATCTACGAGTTTACACCTTCCTGAGGATGAGACACCCTCACCATTTTCGTCTTTGGCAAGGAGTAACAAGATCTAGATGGTGGGATCCATCCTCAGGAGTTACATCTGGACAGAATGCTGAAATGCTAGGAGTTCATCCTGCAGTGTCTTATTGTGATTTGGGGCTATTTTTTCCTTAAAATACAGGAGTTCTGGGCTTCCAATCCGCCGTTTGAAAACTCCTTTGTGCTTTGCTCCTGGTTTACGGCTTATTCAGAAAGCTTCTCCTGCTCCCCAGGGGCCAGCCAGATTAGGAAGTCAAATACAAGTCTGGTCCCCACCTTCAAATAAGTTAGGACCCAGCAGGGAACTTCTCATGCTGCCCGTGAAGTTCTGGTCATGGCTCATTTAACCTGTGAATCCTGGGTCTGCTGTACACTGCTTCCTCCCATGCCATAGCATGAAAAAAGAAAATTTTATTATTTTTTTTTTTCCACTCTCACACACGCACATTAAGACACTCCTCTAGCTTTCTTTTGCATACCTTGTGGAGGAAAAAAAAAAAAGTAAATAATCTTTCTTTCAGCTCTGAACAGATGAAGTATATAAAAATCTTTCTATCTCTGTAAATACTATATATGAAATGTAAAATGACATTTATAATTAGTTATATTCAAGAAATAATATTGCATGCTTTCATTGGCTGTGGAAATATTACACTGCTGACATGAGCAGAGTAAAAAACTGTTGAAAATTAAATGGACGACTGCTGTTAGAAAATACCAAAGAGAATAAATTCTGGATAGAGCTGCTCAAATTCTTGGTGAGCTACAAAATATTTTAAGTGTATTTTGAAGATTTGAACCATGACATTAAAAGTTGAGATTCCCTGCTCCACTGCAGCTGCGAAAATGTGCTGCCTCACACTAAGGGATTAGTTTTCATCCCAGCAGATTCTATTAAAAAAAAATATATATATATATTTCCAGGAGCAGTGTCTCTCAGGTACATCTAGGAACATAGCTCCATGCTTTTGTTATGAAAAGAATATTAAAAAAAAAATAAATGGAGAAAAATATGAAATATTTTATTTTCAAAAGCTAAATGCAGATAAGGTTGAAGTGCCTCATACTTTATCCAAATATCAGCTGAGAGCCCCTCAGTAACCTGAATTTATTTCCAGATAAAATTCTTTAGAGTATATCTTCTTTCATTTTGTGTTCCCAGACCCATGGGTTATATTTGCTATTCCTGCCAAAAGCTCATTGCAGAAGAAAAATTTTTTGAATTTAAGAATGAACTACTGTAAGGAAAAGCATTAATTAACATGCTAACCGATCAATTGCCACATTTTGTTTGTTTGCATGCTAGCTTTTTAACATGTTAATAATATAAGTGCAAGTGACAGTAACTATAAAGCGCATTAGAAGAGTGCTAGGAATACATCTAATCTGTATACTGGTTAGACCTAGGATTGCAGGTAATTTTCCTCAAATTCCTCAGAAAAGAGAATTCTTGACTAAAAATACGTTTTATTTTATGGAATTTAGAGCACCTGCACGTTTTTATCAGAAAAGAACACCAAATTTACTGCTTAATGGCATGGTAGCTGGCAATTGATGTGCCACCTCCTGCTGAAGTTCCTGAAAATGTAGCATGGACAGAACTACTTCCTTGATTAAAATTAAAGCTAACACTAATAATAATAATAAAATGCCATTGCTGTATAGCTTCAGTTATTTATAAATGTAATATTATTTCCAGATTTCCCTCCCTGCTTTTAAAATAGGGTGGCATTGAGAGCTTTATTTATGTAGTTAGTGAACCTCTTTTTTTCAAATTACTTATTGGATGCTTATATACCTTTATTTAAAAATGCTTCATTTTTTTCTCTTTTCTGTGTCTTCCTTCTCTGTTAATTTCTAAATCTTTTCCCTCATCCCTGTTTTGATGGATTACGTGGTTTTCTGTTTTCTAATTCAGTCTTCCTTAACTTCCTCCTTTCTCATTGGAGTCTTTAAAGTGACCTCTTAGCTCCTCAGAGTATATTTCAATAAAGCTGTTTTGAATAACCTTTCCACACATAATTTAACTTTTTTTTTTCCTTTTTTTCTAATTTCAAACTATTTTGGCTATCAGTATTGCACAGTCAGTGCAGTAATAGCAATCCAAGTATTACAGGTCATCTGTTCTTTGCCAGAAAACTCTTTTTTATGGCTTTTTTTTTTTTGATTCATGTACACTGAAGAATTATTAGAATTATATATCAATTGCCAGAATTGAATACATTAAATAAAGATTGGGAAAAAAAATATCTCTATAGTTACCAATTCAGCTAAAAATTTAAATACTTTAAATTATTTCAATATTATTTCTATCTTCTGAATATACATCTTATTAAAATTATAACATTATTAGGAAAGTCATAATTATGGAAGTGTATACTAACGCACATAAGGAAAAGAATTAAGTGAGTGTTAGTATGTCTACAAGAATGTTTTAGCATAGGGTATACATAAGAAAGGTAATTTGTCTGCTGAGATTTAAAACTCATGTTATTACTTTCCTTGTGACTTTTGGGGTTAGGGGGTGTTTTTTAATGCTACAAACCTTTTCTTTCTATTGCAATAATAATAATTATAATTTAATTTTTTACCTTATTAACTCGAGTTTTATCTCTCCTAGGTAAATCTAGTGAGGACTGGGGACTCATTATATTTGAATATAAAAAACCAAACCAACCAGATGAATATTATAGCGAAAATAGCTCTAAGAATTGTAAGATCTCAAGTTTTATTGGCAACTCTTTCTTAACATTAATTTTACTCAAAAAATAATAAATTTCTTTAAGAAAACAAACAAACAAACAAAAGACTTGATGTCTCTAATGCCTGTTTTGTTGTAAGAAAATCAGCTCTCACACTTCTCAAACCATTCAAGAAATCAAACAAACAGCTACAAAGATTGAAAAGCAAAATAAACAAGAACTCTGTTAGAGGTTAACTTTAAATTTCAGTTAAATTTTAAACTCAGTCAGGTTTTAGGTAAAGTTATCTCACTGGCGTTTGGACAGAATTACTCCTTACTTTCTGTTTGGTTTTTTTTTTTTTTTGTGGAAAGCACAACAGGCTGTCCCCAAGATTCTCTAAAAATAATACCAGAGACCACAGTCTCTTCTAGTGAGGGGGAGAGACTATTTTTTGAAGATGCTCAAATGAAAGCCTCCAAGTTGTTGAATTTGGATTTTGTGAAATTTTTGTATGTACACATGTTCAATTAGCATGAAATGCTAAAGCATGTCTGTACTGGTTTTATCATTCAAGGACAATAGACAATATTTCATTGCCTAAGTAAAACAGATTTAATTGCTAAACAAGATTTCAAGGAACTGAACTTCATTTTAATCACAAACAAGCTGCAAGGCAATTTTCAATTACAGCAAGCTTTTTATTTTTATCCAGCTGTGTATCCCTGCTGATTCCTGAAATTACATGTAAATTGTCCCAGATTTTGAAGTGCTACACCTACTGAGGTTTTTCTTTTGTCAGCTGATGAAGTATCTGTGATTAGAAACTCACTAAATTGGCATTTTTAAGATTCATTACCCCACCCTGTATATTTTTGGACTGGATGATTGAATATGAAGAAGGTTTCGTTGTCCCAAGGGACATTATTCTTCCTAATTAGGCTGCTGGTAGTGCAAACTGCTCACCTATCCTGCAACAACTTCAAAAGGTAATAGAGAAACTAAGCTTTCGAGAAGAGTCTGTGGGGTATTGAGGAATCAGGTCAATAACTCTTGTCTTAAAAAAAGTTTCAGATAAATCCAGCCTGGACCAGTTACTGCCTTTAAACTTTTACCATTATTCTATTAATTGTTCATACCTTAGATGTAGGGAAACACATCTGTCTGTATTATATTTTACTCCATGATTCATATTTATGAGCTATGTATTTCAGTGAAAAGAGTCTGTATTTGAAGTCACAAGGTTACCTCTTTTCCAACCATGATTGTGTGAGATATTAACAGAAAAAACAGAAGGTCCATTTTTATCACAGAATCACAGAATTGTGGTGGTTGGAAGGGACCTCAGAGATCATCGAGACCAACCACAAAAAAAAAAAACAAACCCAAAAAAAACCAAAAAACCCCCCCCAAAAAACCCACACCACCCACCACCTAAACACACAACAACAACCAAACCAAAAAAACCATCACCCACCCACTCAGCAGCCCACGACAAACCAATAATCTTGGGCACTAGAGCATGCCCTGAAGAAACATGTCTACACGTTTCTTAAATACCTCCAGGGATGGTGACTCCACCACCTCCCTGGGCAGCCCATTCCAATGCCTGACAACCCTTTCAGTAAAGAAATGTTTCCTAATATCTAACCTGAACTTCCCCTGGCGTAATTTGAAGCCATTGCCCCTTGTCCTATCATCTGTAACTTGGGAGAAGAGACCGACCCCCGTCTCTCTACAGCCTCCTTTCAGGTACTTGTACAGTATGTATATACTCAAATGCAAATGATTTTGTTTTCATATCAGAGATCTCGTAAATATATTGTGATAGAATAAGAGTTCTGTGTGCTAATGCATTAATGAGTGTTAAAAAAGGGCTTGTAGATTGCAACTGTTCAGCAGGAGTTCAGCATCTGTGACACATACAGCATAAAACCGTTGGACACTAACAGCCTCTATCCTTGCTAACAAATAAAGGAAAGCAGTGTTCTCAGTATTTGGTGAATTAGTTAGAAAGATTGGCAAAACAATGAGCTAGACATAGTTGTATCCGCATTTTCAGATACAACAGTATAGGCAAATTAAAATTGTCGACTTGGAAAAATGAAACTGCAGGTGTAAATTCCTCCTTCAGTTGTACATATGCAGTCTCGGTGCACTCAGGCAGAACTGAGAAAAGCATTTGTAGGTACAAGAGATACCCTTTCCCAGGTAGACAAACAATGAGTAACCCAAACTGGGGCCTCTCAACAGATATCAAATTCACTCAAACACGTGTTGCTGCCTCTGAATTGACTGCAAGGTCACCACAAAGTGCTTTTTCTTTTGCAATAGGATAAATATATATCTAGTAAATGGATTTATTCATTTCTTGATACCTCCAAATCCAGAAGTACATTTCCACAGCTTCAAGATGTAGCTAAGAGTGGCTATCAATTTGAACTTTGATTAAATTAGTTATTAAATGCCTGTTGTTAGGGATTTCAACTATTAACATTCAGCTATTATGAAGTAAACACACAAATCTGACTGTTCCACTTGAAAGTTGAGAGCCACATTTACTGGTAGTAATTTGAAATTTTAAACTTCTACAAAACCGGTCAAATCTTTCTTCTTTTATAATATGTTATTCCTCTAATTTTGCAATTGGACATCACAAACAATTTTATTCATCTAAGTAATGATTTTCCAGTAGAATGAGAAAAATGTGTCATTTTCTAGAACTTACTATCCAATGTTCTTTTAAAACAAGAGGGAAATACCCCAAGGTCTCAGAGGCAGTATTTACCCTTGATGATCATCATCATTATAATATCAATTTTCACTTTTTTTTTTTGATAACTGTGCTATGGACTTATGACCTGAATGGATGTAAATTAGTATGCAAAGCTATATAGATATATGCCAATATTCAAATTCATATTTTTGTTTGTAGCAAGTCCAAAGTAACACAACAGAAAAAATCCTATTTGATAGAGTGTACTAAAAAAAATTAAAAAAAAAAAAAACAAACCAACCAACATTAAAAATAAAGCTTGGCTCAATTTACTGCAACATTTTCAAGTAATTTTGCCCTGTGATTTTTATTATTATAATATCTTCCCCTGTCAGTAATATCCACTATTACATTTGGACATGCAGGGTTGTGGGTTTTTAAAATCCTCTCCAACATTAATTTTAAAAATGTTGTGTTTTATCCTTCAGTTTATGAGTCAAAACATTTTCCTACAAAAAAACAGAACTCTTAAGTTTTTTGAAAAAGGTAAATTGCATTGAAGTTGTACCTTAAGGAGCAAAAACATAATGAAGATTAATTTTTTCACCTTTTGTTTCCAAAATACCTTTCTTTTTCTTTCTTTTTATTCTTTTTCTTCTTTTCCTTTTTCTTTTTCTTTTTCTTTTTCTTTTTCTTTTTCTTTTTCTTCTTTTCCTTTTTCATTTTTGACTGTATCAGGTCAAGGCTGCTGCTCAAAGAACACTGCAAATTATAGTCACAAATGCTTTTACAGAAACGTTCTTAAATGTTGTATTTAAATACAATATAATTATAAGTGAATTCCCTTTTCCTTTCTGAAGTTAGCTATATACGATCTACAGATCTACTATTCTTCACTTGTTCATTATTGTGCATTTTCTTTACATGTGTCAACTGTCACTTCCTTTCAAGCAAACATAGTAACAGATGAATTTAGGCAGGCAAGCAGGCTAATAGCTAAAATGACATTTGTTGGTGAAAAAAATATAAATTTAAATTAAATCTGGTAGTTTCTTTCCAGACATGTAATTTTAAAATATTGTCCACTAAGTTCACTAAGCATTTTCAAAAAAGGAAAATTGGAAATAATATAAATTTGTTTTTACTACTAATAAGCATATGCAATTTAACTTTTTGAAGAAAATAGAGAAATACAAAACAAAACAACAAAACACTTTCTGGCCTCACAGAAAGCTGGCTGGGATGGAGAAATATAGTAAAACAGAACACTAGGAACAAAGTATTCCCAATTATAGAAGAAAACTTGCACTGAACAAGAGATCCCATCTGATGAGAGAATTTTTCTTTAGAACTGAAAAATAAATAGGAGAAGGAATATATGAAAGAGGTTTTCTACTAAAAGGACAACCATAACAAACCCATAATACGCATCCATTTCGTAAGTTGAAAAGTATAAGAACATCAATTCAAGAGGAAAGAAAAAAGGCAGTAAAACCCCCCAAAACCTTTAACACAAATTTCTTTGTACAGCCAGAAAATAAAAAGCCAATGCCCTAAATTATGGATAAAGGATATAAAAACACCATTTTATTAAAATATTATTTTCATTTAGTCTTTATATTTACATGGAGATTTTAAAAAATACTGTGATTGGAAGTGTTTTTTCCCATCTGTTTCCTTAGTTTGAGATATTGAATTCCGAATCCTCATCAAGACAGAGAGTAGGGAAAAAGTGTTACTAACAACATGATGTTCAGTCATGTTACCACCACTGGGTAGATCCACATCCAACATTAGCACTGCATGGCAAAACATTAGTCTATCATACCATTTGAATAGTTATCCACTGGAAAAAATCATAAATTGAAGGTTCTAACAAAATCCATGGGAATTTTTATAGAATAATATTTAATATTTATATATATATGAGTTTGGGTTGTTTTGTGGGTTTTTTTTCCATATAGATCATAAGATGACTCCATTTGGTTTATTGATTCCATTTCTATGAAACATTATCTGTGTATCTCTCTTGTCTGATTAAAGTCTGCCCATTCTGCCCAACATACTCATTTAACTCTTTGTTTCTCACTAACGTTTGCTTAAGAAGTACCTTGTGAAACTCCCAAATTATTTGTATCATTGTATCATTATAAATATTCATGGGGTTTTTTTTCCATATAGATCATAAGATGACTCCATTTGGTTTATTGATTCCATTTCTATGAAACATTATCTGTGTATCTCTCTTGTCTGATTAAAGTCTGCCCATTCTGCCCAACATACTCATTTAACTCTTTGTTTCTCACTAACGTTTGCTTAAGAAGTACCTTGTTTCATCTCAGAAATGCTTGTATCATTGTATCATTATAAATATTCATGAATCAAACACAGAGCAACCTTTCTCTTCTTGATAAACAGCAGCTGAAGTACAAGCCTGCATAAAACTTATTAATGGATATTTAATTAATATGATATAACTTGGTTCATTTTTCACCATTTCTAAAATCCTGATATAATATTTATTCTAACACTGACATTGCTGGTGTTAGCAGTTAGCAGGGACTGGAGCAGAAAGACAGATGATTAGGTGACAAATATCTACTGAAGTTTTCAAATGGAAACTGTAGGAGTGTTTGTAGACTTTGAATGCAGGTCCTTTGAATGACTTTCATAAAATAATAATAGTACTGCATACAACAGAACAACTAAGTATAATGCCAAGATTGTGAATTATTGGCTGATATTTTTCCAAAAGTATAAATCACAGATTAAAATTGTTATGATATTTTTCTATTTTACCAATAGGTGCAGACATATTTTTTTTTCAACCCAGCTCAATTACTTGACCAAATTATTACCAAGTGACAAAATTGTGCTAAATAACATTGAACACTTAAGAAATAAATAAGAAAACCAGTATAATCTGTGAATACATAGATTGTTGTTGTCTTCATAAAACTGATATTCACAGTTTAATTATACACGTCTCCCTAGGTATGTAGGAAGACGCTTCTTTTTCTTATCCATCCAGAAAAGCACTTTTGAAATTCTGTATTTCTGTATTGATTTTTTTTCACTTCAAAAATTAACAAGCACAGTGGTAGTCAGACTCGTGATTAAAATAATAAAGAACACTTTGTTTATTTCCTCAATGTTTAATCACACCCCATAGGTACTGAATAATCAACAGAACATTTAATGAAATGCAGAGCTGTCTTGTATACTAAAGTCTGTCAAGAAAGGAGACGGTTTATGGAACTGCATAAAATCCACAAGTGATAGAATCAGAGAATGGTTTGGGTTGGAAGGGACCTTAAAGATCATCCAGTTCCAACCCCCCTGCCCTGGGCAGGGACACCTCCCACTAGACCAGGTTGATCGAAGCCCCATCCAGCCTGGTCTTGAACACCTCCAGGGATGGGACATCAACAACTCCTCTGGGCAACCTGTTCCAGTGTCTCACCACCCTCACAGGAAACAATTTCTCCCTAAAAATGCACTTCTTCTAATGAAGGTAGTTAGGGAACAATAAAGAGACTAAATTACTCTAAACTGAGCTTTGGAAAGCTCTGCCGGATTTCTAGTCATAAATATAGATGTGTGACTGTATTAACACCTGGAAAGTGGTAGCATTTCCCCCTTGCTTGCACTGAACTTTCTTTATTGTCAGTGAGACAAAAAAAAAGACCTCTTAAGAATCTAAAGGGCAAAGTTCTGAAGTGGGAAATGTTATCTTTTGCTACTTATCCTGAAATGGCAAACCTGTGGCCTGCCCTTTTGTTGCTTAAGAAGTTCTCTTCCTGCTTTGTCACAATGGATTAAATGACTTTTTGCCCCAAAGCTTGTCCCTTACACTCAACTCAATGCATCTAAAGAGAGTTCATTTTTTGCAGAAAACTCTTTGCACGCTAAATCCTGTACTAATTTACTTCCCGATTTTTAGGATTACAAAATCTTTGCCTTAAGAGAAATTAAGCTACATATTCATTTATTGTCACTATAATAGGTTTGACATTATTTTTTTACTGGTGTAACTTACTCACTAGGTAAGGAGAGCTATCAGAAATAGCATCAAACCAATGACAATCCTGGAAGCTCTGGCAACAGTTTTCCAGCTTTCACACACCGTGGCTGCTACATGAATGCTAAGACAATAACAACTCTGATTAATAGTGCTATCTGAACCAAAATAATATTAAGGTGGTAGGTTCTAGACTTTGTGAGCTGCAAGTACAAAGTCAAGATGGCATATAATCCATTTACAGGAAAAGTTCAGTCCATTATCCATAACTTAATGAACTTCTCAGCAGCCTATTTGCATCCACAAATAGAACCGACAAATTAAAACCGTCTCAAAGAAATGGATTGTAGAAACATGCAAAGAAGAATACTTTCTGTTTAAGGGCTGGGAGAACAACCATGAATTACAATGTGGAATGAACCTTAGCAAAACCCTCATTGTTTAATGCCTAAGGAAAAAAATGGTTAAAGGAAAATCATTATATAAATTTGGAGAAGAAACGTTTACATAATTTGATTAGTTGACTAAAAACATCTTTTGTTCCATGTGGTCTGCCATAAATGTCAAATACATTGTAATTCAACCGTTTTCATTAGCAATGCTCAGTGCAACCCAAATAACATCTGTAATAGCTGCTTACAATAGTTGGCCTTTTACAAACAGCAGAAAAACAGGATAAGGGGAACGCACACTCGATATGTTACCCTAGAGTCAAGAAATAAACAAAAAACCTACCACAAATAACAGCAATACATTAACTGGTTTCCAAAATGGAAAGCAAAGGAGCATGAGAGGTCTTTTCCACTGCCAAGGCACTTTGCTAAATGCCCTCTGGAAAGACATTTTCTTCTGAGCTGTATTAGGTCAAAAATGAATGTGGAAGAAAATGAAATAGATTTCAAAGTGCTTCTGATATTTATTTATTTATTTATTTGCTTACTTGTTTATTTATTTATTTCCTGGCTTTAAGCTGCTGAAAGTGCATAGCTGAATGTGCTTGCCTCAGGCTTGATGATCTGACAGGACAGTTTGCTGGGGCTGCCTGGTTTTTGCCAAGCTCTTGGGACACATAAGCTGCTAAAAGCCTTGATAAAAAAGAAAAAAAAAAAAAAAAAAAAAAAAAAAAACCAAAAATGGGGAAGAAGGAAACAAATCAACTTCTTTTACACTTAAAAAAAAAAAAAAAAAAAAAAAAAAAAAAAAAAAAAGTATGGTTTAGGTTCCAAAATTCCCAGCTCAGTTAACAGCTTTTATATAAGTGTGCACGCAAAGATTAAAACAATTGAAATGGAGATAAAACATCTTACTCTGCTACCCACTGTTTTCTAACACATTATCAGTTCACTCAGTCTTCTCCCATGCTTGAGATTTTTATTAAGCAATTAAGTCATTTTATTAAGCTCCTCACAGGCTTCAGATCAGATCGTACTTGCTGGCTTTGGTTATTTCCTCTCATACTTCAGTATGGGTCTCCCTCTTACCCTTGAAAATGTGCCCCTTTGTGTCCTTCTCTTATCTGACAAATTTCTTGCTTGATAACAATTAGACACATCCTTTGTACAGAGGGTCAAAACAAGTATATGGGCAAATTTCCCTTGATATTCAGAAGGGATTTACCCGTATCTTGGATGCTTTTTGCACACACTTTTCAGACTACCACACCATAACATAACATTAACCAGAATCACTAGATAGTTGCTTTTTTATTTATTTACTCCCTAACAGGCAATACATTGATATGAAAAGTAAACTTCCTTCCACGTAAAACTACTTCTGCTATGCTAAGCCAATGCAAACACTACTAGAAATTATGATGTTTCTTGAGATAAAAATTAGTGGCTCTAATCACATGCAGGTAAAAGGACAGTTTCCTTTAAGCCCCTGTTGAGGTTCCTTTAACAACAAAAGAAGCTATGGAGTAAAATAAAGAAAGAGCGTTCCTTTGATAAGAGTATGTTTGTACTTACAATTACAAAGCCTTCCAAACTGGGACAAATTTTAGTTGCTTGTTTATTGCAGTTTTATGTGCACTTCGTGAGACAAAAGTACATAGGAGACAATCCTCAATGTTAATGGCTACAGCTCTATAAAAGTTAATGGAGTAAAATGTTAAGGTTGTATTTCTTAAACTCCAGAATAGCTGCAAAGTTAAGGAAGGAGTTTAAGACAAAAGATGATGTTTAGGCACATAAGCAAGTCTCTGACAAAAATAAATTATTTCTATTAATCTGAAGTGTATAATTGCCTGAGATAAGTCTTCCTTATGAATGGACTACCATTAGTATAAAAATTCCTTGTACTATTTAGCATAATTACTCGGTTACTACTGGGTTTGTCTGCTTGTTAGCTGGAGTTCTGCTTAGGGAAAATATTACTTTATATTAGAACAGTATAAATAGCTTTTTTCAGCTAAAGATGTTGAAGAGAAAAATTAATCAAATACGTTAAAAATATTTATGATCAAAAAGTACCAATCTGTTTCCTTATACACATTGTTTTGCAAATAATAATGATCTTGTGACTGCAGAAAGAAAAATAATGGGCTTACAAGTTAGAATTCCTGTAAGTTCTTTCATTACATATTCTGTTTGCTAGCTAATTATGTGTGAAAAATCAGAGGTCACCCTGAAACAATCATTTTAAGGCCAGCTTACTGAACTATGAATCATTAGTATATATATTTTCTTTTTGTTTTTGCTCAACAACAATCAATTTGAAGTGCCTGCTGAACTGAAGGTTCAGAATGATGAAACTAGAAATATAAAATATCATTTTCAAAGGCAAACAATATTTGTTGCCAAGTTTTAACTAAAGTAAATCTTATCACACAGTATTTGTATGACACGGCTTGAAATTCATTACTATCAACAAAGAGACCTAGCCTTAATGAAGGCATTAATCTATACAAATAGCTAAGGAAGGTACCTTTGGCAGACAGGTAGTATGACAAATGAAGAGTTATAAGGAGAGGAAAACAGGGAGAGAAAGGTTTGGAGAAGACAAAATGTATGGAGTAGTATATATATGTGTCTGGACAGTTACACAGGAAGACAACAAGATGGGTGAAGGCAAAGAAAAGGAAAAAGGAATAGAAAAATGAATTGTAAGAGACTGAGTGAGCACCATATTGATTAAAGTAATAGTTTGGTTATACAGTTTTGTCTAACAAAACAGTAATGTTGATATTTTGAAAAATGTGTACACCAAGCATATTTAAATATTTGTTGTGTGTCCACATATATATGTATGTCTGATATGTATGAGCACACACATGCATATTCATACACTGGCTCATAGAACCATAGAATCATAGAAGTGTTGAGGTTGGAAGGGACCTTTCAGATCATCGAGTCCAACCATCAACCCAACACCGAAAAACCCATCACTAAATATCTCTAATCACGATGTCTTCCACAGATACTTACATGTAACGAGTGCATTGGAAAAGAAACCTGGACTGAAAGTACTTGTACTGGGTTTGACTGATATAGAGCTAAATCTCTTCATAGTAGATAAAACTGGTGTTGATGACACAATGATGTTGTTGCTGAGCAGTGTTTACAGTGTCAAAGCCTTCTCTGCTTCTCACACCATCTTGCCAGCGAGTAGCCTGGGAGTGGACAAGAAGTTGGGAGGGGACAAAGCCACAAAGCCAGGACAGCTGACCCGCACCGATGAAAGTTCCTTCTATTCCCTTTTTTTTTTTTTTTTTTTGCTATTTCAAACAAAGTGGTATGCTTGCTTTTCCAAAGGAAACAAAAACATGAAAGGGAATATCACACACGGGTTTTTTTCCCCAAAACGCTGTCAAGACACAGACATAAAAGTCATAATGAGGGGTTTTCTTCCACAGAAAGTGCCAACACCAGAAGTATGGTAGTTATAATAGAAATATAATGAGAAATGCATTGAACTTCTTGCTTATTTGGAATCCAATTTATGTAGCATCTCTACATTCCTAGAAATCTCAGCATGTTTCACTGATTTAGCATGGATTACTTCCAATAATGATTCATCTAAATTCATAGTTCTGTGACTGCAAGACATAGCATCACTTTTCTCATTTGCATCAACCTATAATTAAAACAAATTTTTAAAAAGGGTGAAATTTCAAATATTATATGTTTAAGCCCTTCCTTAGGACAAAGAGAAAATACTCTGAAGTTTTCATTCCTTCCATGGTTTCATAGATTAAGCTAAATCTACTTCCACTATTAATTTATTTTCACTTGGCACTTCTGTCCTTGAATAAACTTGTTTTCCACATCAGTTGTTAATGCCAGCAAAATAGCAACCAAAGCTTTCTTTTAATGTGCTGGCTTTCTTGAGAATTGTATTCAATCAAAGGTTTTAGATTTGTCCACTTAACAATTCAGCTCTTGTTTCTTGTTCTGGGCCTTTCTCTGCATAGACAATGTGTGATGCTTTAAAGCTGAGATGGCTCACTATCCTGGTTTGAGGTAAAACAGAACCAACTTTCTGTTCAGTAACTCTCAGCTAAGTCTCTCCTAACTCTGAAATCAGCAGCACATTGTGCAGAAAAATGTTAATTCTCAGTGTGATAAGACCTGTTTATAGCTGATGCCAAGGAACGGTATTTAGAGAGGCTCTTGTTTATACTTATTGCTATAACAACCAAGCTAATTTTGTTATTTAGCCCATTTGGAGGGTTGGAAATGGAAAGGCATAGGGGGATCCCACATGCAGGAAGGAGGAGACAGGACAGGTGACCCAAATCTGACTAACAGGGTTATTCCATCCCATCTGCCCCATGCTCAGTATAAAAGCTGAGGGATCAAAGGGGTAGCTTTCTTTCTGAAATGGCTGATGTCTGAAGAGGACCTTGTCTGTTCATCTGCCTTTGATGCCAATCCATGGATCCTTGACTCCAGGGCTGTTATCCAGTTCTCATCTGTCACTGAGTCGTCTGGGACTTCCCCAGTGCCTGCTGGTAATGTCATTCTGGGAGCTTTATACAGTTTTGTATATATTGTATCTATTTTCATTATTACCTTTTTATTTTATTATTGATATCTCATTCAAGTAGTCTGGCTCCTTCTAAACTCATAAATCTCTTTATCTCTCCTCTTCTTCTCCTTGGAGGGAGAGGTGGGACGACAGCATATGTCAACTTGTAATTGTCTAATTTGGCCTAAACCACCACACCCACAGTGTGGGACAAGAGGAAAAGCTGGTAGTTAACTGTGTTTCTTGAGCAAAGTGTCAGGCATTTCTCAACTTGAAATTTGGCAGGGAAGCAGCTTTTCCTATCTCTGTGAAAACCTGGCTGTGCTATAAGCTTTGCAGAGTTGCAGTTTCTCCTGATCCTAACTGCAGTTATCATACCTAGACCGAAGATATCTCTGAGCCATTAAGTAGTTTTTCTAGACAGCTGTGACAGCACAACTTTTATTGTAGCAAACATCTAGGGATAAATTCAAAGCAAGTTTCAGCAATATTAGTGCTTATACTAGACTAATTTAGGTCAAAGTAAGGAAGGTTATTAACACAAAATTAAATCAAAGTATCCACCTGGCAGTCTGCTGAAGAACAGCTTAGGAAGAGACATGATAGTCCTTTGACCATGGCACCTTTCATTTGCATCATCTCTGGTTTTATGCCTTTTTTTATTTGTGCTCAGCTAAAAAGGAAAGAGTTGGGGAACAAAATCTGTCTTCTGGGAATTTCAGGAATATGAAAATATTGTATTTACATAGAATTTTTGTAAAATTCTACCTAAAAAACATATTCCACAATCTGCCCACTTACCATCAAGTAGTAGGCAATCTTCAGTTACACCAGAAGTGAGGCTTCCAAGATCACTGGCTACAAGGATGGCTCATAAGATGCAGGGCACATTGATGACCTCTTTTCAGAGACACTTTAAAGGAATATAGAAACATTGTGAAATAGAAAAAAAATAATCCAAATATTACTGGTGTTTTTCAGCAGAAATGCTTTGTTACATAGATGACAAAAAGGTTTTACTTGTCTTTATCGAAAATAAAACAACCACTATCAAATGAGCTGTAAATAATTAAAAAAAAAAAATTGTTTGTGTTTAATGCAGATTGACTTTAGAAGTTTAATCTGTATCAATGCATCCTGTAGGGATTAAAATTAGTTTTATTTAATGAAAACAAATACTGATGAACTACTGAAATCCTCATAAACACAAGATTGTTTTTCCTCCTGAGAAGGTCATTCTTGTTTCCTAGACAACATGACTTAGCAAAGTAAAAGGTGAGAGTTCAGTTGGTTGTGTTATGAATCAATGTACTTTCACTTATTTTATTGCAGGCACAACAAATGCTGAAAAGCCTGTTTATTAACGTTACTTACCGATTCATTGTTGTTCATCAGGGGAATATAAATTAAATGGCAAAGCCATGGAACTAAAGCTTTTGCTGAAATATGTAGGACTTACACAATGCAATGGATAAGCAATTTCCAAAAGAAAGCTGGGATGGGACTAATGGAGATGGAAGGAGTAAAGTGAGAAATATGAGAAACAATATAGTTATATATTGAGTAGTTGAACACGGGGCTTTCTTATGAATGACACATGCATGAAATAAAGTTGAAAAGAATAAGAATATACATGCCTAGAGAAAAATTGCTCATAAATTCATCACAAAGCACTGAGTATCACTCTGAAAAAGATAATGTTTTCTAATGAAGTTTTGAGTTCTTTCTGGCTACCAAGTGTTACCTTATATGTGTCTTAGAGGTATCTCATAAATGTATAGAAATGGGCAGCAAAAGTAAATTAATATAGTCATAAACAGCCCTTGGAGCCTCCATTGCATCATTCAATTGTAAAAGGAAAAAAAAAAGTCTGAAACTGGAGAGACAGCATATAATTTTCTTTTGCCAGTGCAAATTGCCATCCATGGACTTATCTCCACACTTTTTATCTCATCTCTGCAATCAAACAGATCTATAGATGTATTCAAATGAGTAAGAATCCAAAGGCCTTTTATACACCATTATGTAAAACCCTGTTCAACTGCTGTACCAAGAGACGTTTCTTTTGGTCATCTCACTTATTTGTACAATGCTGAAGGATCACTCACATTTTTATTTTACATTTTACTATGGTATACCTCAAAACTGACATTGATTCTATGTTAGATATGTGTTTCTTTCATATATATTCAAATATATACACAGACACATATATAGATATATAGTTTTTTCCTATTACATGGTGAAACAATTTTGCTGATGTCTCTGGAGGAGCACAGCTGACCAAGGTTTTGTTTTTCTTACTCCTGGGAAACACAATATGAAGGAAAGAGAGTATAGTTATTTTGGATGTGTTTGAGAAATGAAGGGTAGAATGCAAATAAAAGAATCTCTTTAAGTTTAAAAATGGGCATAATGTTTCCGGCTCTCAAGGATATCATGGTAAGTCATTTCTATCCAAACTAAATTATTTAGTAATATAGTTCCAAGAAAATAATAAAATCACATTCTACATAGATCTACAAACGAATGCATAAATAAAATGGTAAGATTACATTTTCAATTCTAAACTTATCATATTCCTCTGTATCCTCATTTTTCTTGTTGTTGCATATGACTCATTAGTCCTCATTGTTATCATGTCTTTAACACATAAAATTCAACTGAATATTCTTTCACTTCATTCACATAATTAAGTCAGTGTTAACCCAGCATAGACAATTTTCTTAGCATTTGTCTCTTTTGCTGAAAGCTGACATCTGTTCAACAGCAAATTAAGATATATTCAATCCTGAGTCTTAATAAGAGTCTTATGCACCTGTATTTATTAAAGAGTAGGAAAACTTTATTGAAAGTTATTAAGTTTGCAAAGCTGGATAATCAAAAGAAATAATATAACAGGATTAATCTTATATGCTACACATTGAAACATAGTCTTCTGTATTACATTAACATTAGAAATAAATAATTTCCTAGTGTGTAGAAGACATGGTGCTTACAGAGTAGACAACTTAGTTTATATTTTGTTTCCTCTGTTGGTGTGTTTCTACAATATTCTGAACTTTCTCTGAGTACCAAGCCATTTTTCATCAACTTCCAAGAGATATTCATTGCAACAATTTTTACAGATATCTGGGATCTTTAGAAAGGGGAATCCCTCAAATACAAGTTAAAGGTAGGATAATACTGCTGTATTAGAAAATGAAAAATGAAGGGTAAGGAAGGATGTGTGAAGAATGCTCTGATGCCCCTGTAGTATTTGATTGTGTCACAAAAGGTTTTGCTTTGATATCAGCAACACAGGAGACTTCAAATAGTATCATCAATACTAATAGCAGCTGGCAGCTTCCCAAACACAAACTGATTTTTGTAGCACCATTATGTAATGAAGGGTAGAATTATTATTTACGTCCTATTATCATTAATAAAACACAGGTTGAGAACCAAGACACAGAGATAATAAGGTCAAAAAGAGCCACTGATTTTATGTGCCCGATTTCACATAACCTGGACCCGATTTTTAGAGAACAGACCAATATATTACATTTTATGTATTCAAAGCACAGCTCTAACTAGTTTATAGTGCAGTTACGAGTGCCCAGTTGTTTTACAAATAAGACCATAGGGAATAAAGTCAATTATCCAGAAAATGAAGAATACACAATTGTTGGCCACTTGTGAAAATGTGCTTCAAGTGGCTTATCCAGAATTCCATGGGAATGGTGAAGCAGAGATCTGGATCCAGATCATTTTCCTGGGTATTTCTCAGTTGCCTTCTCCATGACTCTGTTCTTTTTCCTTCCTGCCAGTCTCTGCCTCATTTACTTAATGTCTTCCAATCTTTACAACAACTGAAGCAGAAGTTCTGCAGAGAGCAGTCTCCTTTCTATGACTGGTTTTAGGTTTGGGTGGTAAAAGCTCATCTGCACACCCACAAAGGAGCACAATGGCAGGGTGTGGGATGGGGGGGACACATCAGACAAATAATACCCTGCCTGAAAGGTCCCAGTCACATCACAGAAGAGCCATGGGCCCCAACCAGTGGCCCATGACCAGAAGACCAGAGGAGCACAAGGGTAGAGTGACCGGTAGGAATCCATCAGCCCCATTCTCCAGGCATTAAACCCATCAAGATGAAGTCAATGGGACCCGTTCTTGAGATCACCTTTCAGCCTAAAGGGTTTTGCTGCCTATGGACTTAGCAGACATCATGGGATGCAGGGAAAGAACATTTTGGGATTGTTGGTGCTGTCTATATTTGTGCGAATTCTCTCTGTGTCTGTGATTTGCGTGGCCAGCCATGCATATACATATATATTTGTATGGTACATATGTGTTCTCTGTGAGTATGTGTCTACTTGGAACACATTTTCAGCCTTGCTACAGGTCTGTATATGTATGGTACATACATGTTCTCTGTGAGTATGTGTCTATTTGGAACACATTTTCAGCCTTGCTACAGGTCAGACATGGGGGCAAGGAGCTCTAGCAGCCTTACCTATCTCAGGCTGTCAAATCCAGCATGAAATATTTCCCTCTGACAACTGTGATTTATTGTCAAGAATGGTATGTTGTGTAAACTTAATGGATGAGGGAATCCATGCTATAAATGGTGTGTCATAAGTAAGTAAAACAGTAACAGAAGGTGTGCACATAAAGGGGTCTTATTAATGTGCCTAGATGATATTAATCATAGCTTTTCCTAACTTTTAAGTTTTTGGCTTTGAAACCCCTTAATATCTTTTTATTAAGTCTCTGCAATGTTTCAACCTAGGGGTTTCAGTGAATTCTCCAATATTTAAACAGAAAATGGAATTTTGAAACATGAAAAAAGTCCTGTACTATATAATGAATGAAAAGGACTCCTTGTAGGACTTCTATATGACTTGAAAATGACTTAAAAATATAAATAAAGGGGTCTTATTAATGTGCCTAGATGATATTAATCATAGCTTTTCCTAACTTTTAAGTTTTTGGCTTTGAAACCCCTTAATATCTTTTTATTAAGTCTCTGCAATGTTTCAACCTAGGGGTTTCAGTGAATTCTCCAATATTTAAACAGAAAATGGAATTTTGAAACATGAAAAAAGTCCTGTACTATATAATGAATGAAAAGGACTCCTTGTAGGACTTCTATATGACTTGAAAATGACTTAATGACAGAATGCATAAAATAAAATACAATTATCCATTGGATTTTTTAATATTCTTTATATGGTACAAGCACATAGTGTTCTTTTCTTTTTGTGTCTGGCTGGGTTATGGTCTCTTTCACTCTTGAACAGCAAATGCTAATCCAGTAATCTAAATAACCCACTGGTTATTTAGAATATACTGGGTTTGAATATACAAAAACAATCTCCTTTTAAAACAGCTAATAAATATAAATTACATCAGAATGCACATATACTGAATTTTCTCCAAAAGATTAAATATTTTCAAGCTAGACTTCCTGAGCCTTAATAAATCCTGCATCAGCAAAATATGAAATTTCAAGCATTAACAACAAGGTTTAAAGATCCATGAGGGAGTAGAAGAAATGGAAAGGGAAACAGACTTTTGCCTTTTTCTGCTTATAGAAGCCAGTATATTGTCTTGGGCTAGAAGAATGTTTCTGTCTTCCTTGTTTGTCAATGCACCACCATTTTAAATTGCATTTGGTTCACCATGACTTCTGTATTGTGACTGCAGTGTAACTATTAGATTCTAGGTTTATTTGGTTTCATGTGCTTTGGTGGGTGCATTTACTTTTCAATAAAAAATGCTATTTCAGGAAACGTGCTATGAAAATTGCAATATTCTGACGTTACCTTTGCTGGTATTTAAAAAGAATATGGTTGATTAGTACTATAGATGTAATGATGATCAGAACTTGTTACTCTTCATTACTATTTAACTGAATTATTGGTGTGTCATGGTTTGGGCTGGGCTGGTCACTAAAATGAATGACAGATGCTCTCTTTCACGTCTCTCCCCTTCAAAGAAGGGAGAGCATCTCCAGAGGAGAGAAAATGAGAGAGACTTATGAGTTGAATTTAATGAAATTTTAGTAATAGAATAATAATAATAATAATAGAAAGTTAATAATATTAATAATAAAATAATGAAATATACACAGTGTATACAAAAGCAGTATTGAGCTCCCAGTATGATGACCATACTGCAAGCAGGCACTGGGAAAGTCCCACACTGGACTCAGCGATGGATGGGAGCTGACCTCAGGAACTGGATGCTGGAACACATGGATCAGGATCAAAGGCAGACAAACAGACCTCCCCTGACACCATCCATTGAACAAAAAAGGTCTGTCCCCTTTGATCCCTCAGCTTTTATACCGAGCATGGGGCAGATGGGATGGAATACCTTGTTGGTCAGTTTAGGGTCACCTCTCCGGTCTCCTCAGGAACACAACCACAGGAAGAAAAAAAGCTGGAAAAAAGTCTAAAGAGAACTGTTTTCCAACTTTCTTCAGGTATTTTCCATTTCTGCAGGCATGCACATACCAAGCAATGTCTTTGATCTCTCAGCAAGGTCAGAAAGACATTGGGAGATCATGAGGATCAACCAGCCTTATGGCTCTGGGAGCTCCGTGCTGACAGAAGCCCATCAGTCCTTTTAGCCAAAAGGAAAAGCATTCAATGCAAGTCTCATCTGATTTAAGACTGTCAAGCCAAAATAACTGTATATTAGGAAAAATTTACTGTTAACTCACTAGAAGTGTATTTCTATGTAAAATATTAATATGTAGCATGTTTCATTAACTTTTTGTACATCCCTGCTACGAGCTGTGTACTTTTCCTAAATTATCAGCTTATTTCTGCTAAATTATCATTCTCAGCATGTGTTATATGTGTCCACTGTAGAGCCACAGGAGCTGTGAGATAGTGACTGACAGTAAATTCACCCTGTACTTACGTAGCTTGATTAGGAAATCAGGACATGGGATGGGAACTTGTGAAAGTATAGCAGTGATATTCATTTCAACAGCTTTTTCTCAGCGTGTGTTATATGTGTCCACTGTAGAGCCACAGGAGCTGTGAGATAGTGACTGACAGTAAATTCACCCTGTACTTACGTAGCTTGATTAGGAAATCAGGACATGGGATGGGAACTTGTGAAAGTATAGCAGTGATATTCATTTCAACAGCTTTTACCATTTTTTAATTTGATACACAATTGTTATATAAATTCTATGACAGAGAAAAATTGGAGTTTCTTTAAAAGTCAGCCACTCTGTATTGTATAGTCTCTTTTCTCAGCAGAAAGTAAGGCAGTATCATAGCAGTAAGAGCAAACTATCTATGAAAAGCTGTAAAGAATGCATCTGCATTGAAAGAGATTTAAAGAAAATCACGTCAGCAAAGAAAGGAAAAAGTTTCTAGGTGTTGACTCACAGCTTTTGTGGGGGTATTTCTACTTATTTATTGAAGATAACCATAGGATGCTGATCTCGTCTCCTCTCACAGAGGTCACCCCTGCACGCCCCCCACTACCAAAGCCTTGACATTTATATCCAAAACAGGGCTATTTCATACCATTATCATAAAAAAGCATCAATGGTAAATACTATTTAAAAGGAAAAACCAAAACAAACAGACAGAACGAAGGGAATCAACGTGGAGATGTAGTGATCCTCTACTGTGTAGGTGAAGTGCTTCTTAACATCCTATTTCTATTATTTTGAAATAATTCTAATATTAAGTTCCGTAACATCTTACACTATCTGGTGTCACATGACCATTATGCAATATTAGGATAACAAAATTGTATACAAACAGAGGACGAGAATTCCTGCTCTGAATCTTAAGGTCCAATGACTGTGCAAAAACTTGCACAGTTTCTCAACTACAACTATATTTTTTCCTGGTAAATTCCATGTTTAACTTTTCTTTACACACTAAACAAATCGCTACACAATGTTTATCACCTATGTCTTTAAATGCTACAAATATCCTTTACTTTAAAGGCAACGAAACTTAGCTGTTTAATATTCATTGACTTTTTTTTAACCATTATTAAAGTATATGAGTTAATGAAGGTCATGAATCCCATATTTTTGCCCACATTTTCTTCTCTGTCAGACACCCAGCAATTCTAATATGCTCGAAATAAGTGTGCTTAGTGCTAATGCGCCGTGCAGAGGCACTCTGCATGCAGAATAGGCTGACAGTATTAACTCGGAATTACTCCAGTCTATCAGACTAAACTACTTCATAAAATCTAAACCAGCTCTCACGAGCCCAGAATTTCCCAAGATTTACTGATAATTTGAAGCAACCAAGCCAGTGATATAGCTAAGTGATGGAGGAGAAGGGCAGAATCATCAAATTTAGAGAATTTTCCACCCCAGTAAAGTTTCTGCTTTTGCTTGGTGCTTCAGATGCTCTAACCTTCGTAACACCAAGGGCCACCTTCTTTTGCCTCTGCACCCTGCTGTTCACTTTTGCCCTTCTAACCTTTCATTCCACATCCTGAAGCTGCCGTGGCAGTGCCTTACCCAGAATTTCAGGAGTTATATCCTCATGACCTTGCACTGGCAGACTCTGAAGCACAGGTACGTCTGCTAGATCAGGTTTCTTGCAGAAAGTGATTGTCATTAGTGTTTAAAATATCCTTTTCTTTCCTCCGCCTCTTCACTCTTGCCTTGTAGCTATTAGTCAGTAACTCTGGAATTAAGAATTCCTCATCCACACTCTCACATGTTTTAGTTTGTAACTTGAAGACCTAGTAGATAACAAAATAGATTACAGTTATTAATGTATCTGATAGGTATATATGAATTAGGGATATTTTTTTCTATATATCTCCCACTCCTCTTTTTAAATTCTTTTCCCAAAGAAATAAAAACAGCAATCATCACTATATATTTCCCCCTCCTCTTTTTAAATTCTTTCCCAAAGAAATAAAAACAGCAATCATCAAAACATATCATAAATTGGGAATAAATTATTTTTGTTTAAATAGATTATGTCAATCAGCCAGACCATCTGAAAGAGATGATATTTGAATTTAGGTAGAAAAGTAAGGTATCATATATGGGAAAGAGAAAAAGCAGGTACTCTGTCATCCTGTTGAATAAGACAGGATTATAGAAGCCAGTGCACCATATTTTCATAGTTAATCTCTTCTACTGTACTAACTAAAAATCTGTCGAAAAAAGTGTTAGAATCTGCTATTACAGAAATGGTAGCTACCATGATTCCTTTTTCTCTGACACTTTCAAATACAGTGTGAACTGTTATTGAGTCCCTTCTACTCGCCTTTTGTATTTTTAGTGAGTTCTTTCTTTATTTTTCCTCCTTTTTTTTTCACTTAGGTTGTTTTCTAAAAAATTTCTACCGATAGTTTTGATACGAGAAATTCTTGCTGGTGGTGATATATTTCAAATGTAACAAGAAACCTCTTTTAAGATACTAGGATACTGAAAAATAGATTATTAACTCTAGTCTTCTGGCCAAATTCATGTTGGGACAGTTACCTTTTGAACTCTGAAATCCTTCCTGCAGTTTCTGTTGGAGAAGTTATTTGTCTTTATTACTGGCCTAAGGCAGGGCTGATGTGATTTGTTGAACAGTTGTTTCATTTCAGTAGTGGTAAATTGATTAGGCTTCCTCAGAACACTTGAAAAGTTTGTGAACACCAAGAGCATTTGAATGAACTGCTCTTTGCTCACACATGTGGTTTTATATTTGAGTCATAATTACTCTGAATTATTTTTATGGTCAGTGCAAAGAGTTTGTTAGATTCTAGAGATTACGTCCATATTCAAGAGCAAATGTGGCAGAGTTTACCTTCAGTTTAATGCTAACAAATACATATATATTTGTCTAGAGTAAGTGCAGGCATAACTTAATTAATTGAGACATAGAAAACTGAGGGAATAAGAGATTCTTGGTTCAACAACAAAATAACTAGGGGTCTAGAGAAAAATGTACCACAAACTATGGTTATTTGTGATGTGAAAGAGCCAACACAGAGGGTCATGGAATACACTGAAAGATCTACCTACAGTTTTATATATACAGCTCCCGACTGTAAAGTTCCTTCTCGCATTATTCTGATCTTTACCTATTCGTTCCTCTCCATAAATCAAGGCCTCAGCTGGGCGCTGAAAAATGGACCACACATCACAATATAAAGATGAGGATAAAGAAATAGAATTGAACGTCTTTTTTGTGGAGTGATAACACTGTAATCTGAAACACCTCACAATCTGTCCCAGTGGAATACCACAGGCAAAATGACAAGACTTGAGTCGTAAGCTTAAAAGCTCTGGAGCATAAAGGTGTAAGAGAAAGGAAAAAAAAAATCTAAGTTAGCTCACTGTTTATCAACAAAATCACTCCTACTTCTACCCTCTAAGTTAGCTCACTGTGTTTATCAACAAAATCACTCCTACTTCTACATAGATTTTACAGATTCTTGTAGTCTTTCCTATCAGAGATATTAGAGCTTTTGCTATTCTATTTCTACATGCAATTATTATTTACCTGTTTTGTTTAGAATGCTTCGGTCATTATTTAGACAAAGAATGTAGAATGTAGGAATAATATAACTTTTAGTTTACTGTGATAACTGAACCTAAGGAATATGCTTAATAGCAAACAAGATAAAGTAGCCACAAAATATGATGAAAAATAGGGTTTTCTGTTTATTTATGTAATCTTTATAGTGCCAAGCACATTAATGAAACGGGGAATTATGCATGCACACACTCTATGTATGTTACAGACATTTCAATAGAAATTCAAATTACTGCAAATGTAAATAATACTGTAATAGCAGAGTACACATTGGGTGTTAGTTGGATACTTAGGGAAGAAAAGCCGAATGAAACGTTTCAAAGACAACTTGCCAGTGAAACAGACAAACAAGCTATAAATTCTGTCAGTCCCAAGCATCAGAATGTCTTCTAAATATTTTCCACCTGGAAATGTTCATAATGTTTTAAGTTAGGGGCAAAAAAAGTGGAATATGCATATATATAGTCAATTTGCTGGAAGCATTTATCATTTCACATATCAGAAATTTACTCGTGGGGAGTATAGTGTCATCAAAAATATAGTCCACTAACTCTGCATATGTCTTTCTCTTCAGAAGGAATAAATTTTACTGTCTAATAGTTTTCTTTAGCCCTAACAGCTTCAATTGTTTTAGGTGGGCAAGCAACACGACATCACATCCTGCTAAAAATTCTGATGCTAATAATTCTGGCCATGCAAGAGGCACTCTTCAGTTAAAGCCTATACAGACAGATATTAAGACAATTTAAGAGATCTAAATTCAAGGTGTATTTGACTTTCCCATACTGCTTCTTCTCAAAACACAAATACTGATAAAAATAAGTTGACAATAATAGCTCTACTAAGCTGCTTTACAGTTTATTCTCATCTATCTTTCTGAATTAACATAAATTAACAGCTACTTCGAATCTCATCACTTTTTACTTCAAGTATGAAGAGAATTTCTTTAAAATTGCCCTCTAAATAAAAATTTCAATTCCTGATTTTAAAATATTTCCAGAAGTAAGATGTGACTGATGGGCAAGGAAGAGGAGACCATGGAGCTCAGGGACCAATGCAGGCTGTTTGCCTGATTGCCAGAGTAAACTGATACTGTCATGTGCAGCCTGTGTTTTTTGAAATGATGAAATTATTTATGAAACACATAGGAAACAGGAACAGTTTTTGTTGGTTTTTTGTTTTGTTTTTTTTTAAACACAGGATGGAATATCCCTATTAATTGCTTTTTTAATTTTAAGTTTTCAAAGTTTTTTTTTTCAGAACTACTTGGGGATACAATAATATTGTCAAACTGTCAATCTTCTGTTTGGAAGTGACTAATTCCTTCTATTTTATCTTTGTTTTCTAAAGATTAACCATGAATAGAACGATTTAGATGAAACTACAAACACCAGATCAATCCAGACCAATGTTATTGATGTTTACTACTAATGCATACAGAATTTACTATTTTCTCCTGCTTTAATCTGCCTGTAAAGCTATAAAAATAAACACTATTATTTCAATTGTTTTAATCTACATTCCAGTTTCTTATTTTTGTGAAATATTGATTTTAGGCGATGGTTTTAAACAATTTAAACAAAAAGGACTCAAACTTGCTGATGTTCTGGTATTGTACTGTAGAGAACATGCCACATCATACTAGCATAACAAAATTGCAAGCATGGGGCCGAATAACATTATTCATGTTGAATTATTCATATCGAATGAAACTCTGAACTTCAGCTTTCCCAGAGTCCCCCAGTTATAGGTATGGTGTTCTTCCATAAGAGCCCCAGATAACTTCAGTATCTTTTCTTTTAATTGTAGAGCTTTTTGAAGACTACAATTAGTTGTTTAATTTTACTGTTGATATTAAAACATAACATTACCTTACCTGCTGGTCAAATTCACACGCAGACACACACGTGCACGCAAGATAAAGAGATAACATCCAGAAGTTGTTTATCACAGATTAAGTCCTGGTGTCCTCATTCACCTTTGATATTGGTAGGGATTTTGCCTTTGTGAAGTCTGCAGAAAAGAAACTACATAAAATTAGAAAAATGGTGCCATTTTATATAAAGCTTTAAAAAAAGGGATACATTACTTCCGATGCAGTCACCCTAGATACAGATTTAGAGCAGAAAATCAAATGAAATGGTGCCATTGCTCAGACTTAATAGGGGAATCGAAGAATTATCATCCATAATATTACCCTTGTTACAATATAGAATTGATGAAGCATCCTATACTGGGTACTAATATTGCATTATGATAGTGATGCAGCTTTCATCTAAGAAACCATATTGACTATAGAGACTATACAGAACATGTGCAGTGCAGTATTTTAAAACCAATCACAGCTTTTTCTCTTTTTACATTTACTTGCAGTTCCAGGAGTGTGCCCCCTATTTTTTGCATGATTTTATGATTATTGTTAGGAGTAATGAGCATGTTTTACACCTTTCTGGTCCTTTCTGCTTCAGTCTCCTTCAGGGAAGATATTTGTTCCCAAGACATCTTCCTGCATGGAAGAATTGGGGGATAAAGAAACACATTCTGTATTTCTGAGGATTTCTGCAGAAGAACAGCTAGTGTGCTTTTAAAGATGTATTCATTCACTATGAAGGTAGTTAAGGTTAAACTCTGTCATGGAATATTTTTTTTTTTTTTTGGTTTCTATAGTATTTTAAGCAGAGAGAGTTTGGGGGGTGATTTTATTATTATTTTTTTTAAGAGATAATTGGTGTAAAGGCTGGAGTGCTGTATATATAAAGTACCCCTCATATCACAGGCTACTTTACTTAACATTTATCACCTACTGTAATACAACTGGCTTATAGTTTAAACTAAACATTTCTTCCATTATTTCACCACTTCTTACCTTTTCTAAAACTTTCAGAAGCTTGTTATTTCTATTCTTCGTGGAAATACCTAATTTTGAAACATGTTCTCTTCTGGTCAGCTCTAGATGTCAGCTCATAATTGATACCCTACCATCCTTTGGCTCAGAAAAGACACAACCCTACACCCTCTAATTAGTGGAAAGGCTGAGAGTCCTAATATTAACAGGAGGTTTTCTTTCCATAGGGGCAGAATTCAGATTTAGTTGTGCAAACCTCATGAAGTTCAACAAGGCCAAGTGCAAGGTCCTGCACATGAGTTGAGACAATCCCAGGCACAAATACAGGCTGGGCAGAGAATGGACTGAGGGCAACCCTGCCAAGAAGGACTTGGAGGTGTTGGTTGATGAGAAGTTCAACATGAGCATAGCAGAAAGAATGTTTTTGATCACGTTCTGAAGGTTATACTGCCTGACGAACAATTACTTAAGATTATTTCTTTACTGCATGATTACCTACTTCCCTTTCTAGAAATTCTTGAAGTATTTAGAAAAATGCCTGAGGTACTACAATAAGGTGCAGATACAGCTTGTCAGACACACATTAATTAAATCTGACCAGAAGACTTCCATGTAAGTTGAATTTCCTTGAAGTTTTCTAATCCATCAAAATGAAATTTTTTCATGGTGCTGTTCCAGTGTCTGTCACCAGTCACTGCTATAAGTAGGATCCCAGTGAGTTCAGTACTTTTCCAGCACATATTTTAATTCATGGCAGTTGATACCACAAGGAATCGTACTCAACCAGAAAACTTGAGTGATAAGAAAGTGAATGTTCTATTCTTCTGGTTAATACGTGAGTATGACTGCAGTCCTTTTAATTCCAAGTTCCTTTCTGAGAGGGTTTGGGCTTGGGTAGGTTTTTTCTGAGTTCCCCTTTAGGTGAGTCTAGGATCCAGCATGTATCTGAAGATTTTTGCTTCCTTTCATCTAGTTTGCTCAAAAAAAGCAAGGTTGACTATAGTTTGTGTGACTCTGTATTACGAACTGCATGATGTCCTCAGTGAACATTAAATTCAATGTGCCCTATTACAACAATGAAATCTTCCTTGTGTAATGGCTGGTTGTCATGGTTACAGCTGGGATGGAGTTGGCTTTCTTACTGGTAGCTGGTACAGTGCTGTGTTTTGGATTTGGGATGAGAACAGTGCTGATGATGAACTAAAGTTTTTAGCTGTTTCTAAGTAGCCAGGGCCTTTTGTGCTCCTCACACCATCCTACTGGCGACTGATGATGAACTAAAGTTTTTAGTTGTTTCTAAGTAGTAGGGCTTTTTGTGCTCCTCACACCATCCTACTGGCGAGGAGATTGGGAGTGCACAAAAAGTGGGAGGGGACACAAGCTAGGACAGCTGACACCAACTGACCAAAGGGGCATCCCATGCCATAGGACATCGTGCTCGGCAATAAAACTGGGAGAAGGAAGGGGGTGACTTTTAGAGTGATGGCATTTGTCTTCCCAAGTAACCATTATATGTGATGTAGCCCCGTGGTCCTGGAAATGGCTTAACACATGCCTGCTGATGGGAAGTAATGAATGAATTCCTTGTTTTGCTTGGCTTGTGGATTTTGCTTTGCTTATGAATTTTTTTTTTTGTTTCAACCCATGAGTTTTTACACTTTTACTCTTCTAATTCTCTCCCCCATCCCACGAGGGGGAAAGTGGGTGAGGGGTCCTAATTGGTGGCTGGGGTTAAACCCTGACGCTGGCCTATGTGGCACTTCCCTAAGAGCTGAGCAAAAAACAAATTGTAATTTAGAAAATATAGATTTCTTTCAGGTCTTTAGCTTATCAGGAATATTCAAACACATGGCAGAGCTTGCTTTGCCTGCCCTTCCCTGCTCAGACAGCATTAAATAAATATTTTTCTACTCTAACCACACAGATGGAAATCCCAGTCTGAAATTGGCTGAGCATTTTGGTTTGGAGCTACAGGAAAAAAAAATACCCAGGACAAAACTTCAACATTTTTAATCCTCACCTTGCAGGACTGGCCCTTCTGTGGGTTTTTTTGGTGTCTCCATGTTTATTTTTAATTTATAATATGTCAGATTATATACTTGATCTGTAATCTAATGTGTAACTCTCTGACATGCTGAGTATATATATAGGTCCTTCATAATTTCAGAAGTGATCCAGTTAATATGTTTTGAAAGAATGTGTATGTACACATATTAATAATTATAATTATTCTAAAATAATAAAAAAAATATTTCAGAAGGAACTGCTTCCTAATGTTTAAATGGAAGTTTGATAGTAAAGTACTTATAGTTCAAACTAAATATTTCTTCCATTATTTTGCCATATATATGACTTCTAGTTTCCATAACATGAACTTCTTTGAAAGACATTTTTCCCGTCTGGGGATGGGATGAGAGGAACTTTTTAACTCAAAAATATCAACAGTAAGATTAAGTAAAAGAATATTAAAAAGTAATTTCAGAAATAATTCAGAGTCAAATATATGAATAAATAAATGATCATGTGCTTGAAATTTTCCTCAGGTTCCTTGCCAAAAGAGATTTCAGTCTTGTTATTTTCTAGGTTATTCTTCTCATTACCATAGGCTAGTTCTTTAAGTTTGACCTCTCATCCTCATTCACCCCATCTTTCTGCTACGTGATTAGAGATGCTGGAGTACTCACCTTAAAGTCAGGCATAAGCTATGAAAACATTTTATAGTGGAATTTTCTTGCAAGATCAGCATTCCCATCTCCATTCTGTACAGCTGCATCCAAAAGAAGAGCACAGCAGTGATGCCAGGATATACTGCATCCTTCCGTTTTCATCAGCTAATGGAAAAAAAGAAGGCTAACAGATAAGAAATGAATTCAGAATCAAGATAAAACATTCCAATGAATGTAGCAATGATGAAAGCGAGTGCTTTGAGATAAATTGAAATGAGATACATGTCCTTCTCAAACTAAGAAAATTGAATTCCTTTAAAACTGAGTAAAGTCAATAAAACCTAACCTGTAGGTCCTTTCACTGTTGTATTGATAAACATGGGAGGAATTAGAAATCATTTTAACTCAGCTCAGTTTTCCCTTCAATTACTGTATATAAACCCAGAAAACAAGCCAACAGACAAATAGAAACTGTAGAGTAAAGGCATGTATAATTCAGTTTTAAGTCTCAGGTTTCACGTTTACACTGTCAGATGAAATGTATCTAACTGCTGACACTCAAGAAATAACTGAAGCATTACAAAGACTTACCTCATAATAAATGCCCTGGTTTGAGACAGAACAGAACCAATTTTCTTTTCAGTAATTTCCATCTCCATACATATATATCTATATATAAATATATATATATAAAAAGGGTTTCTTTCCTAGAGATCCAATTACTGCCATCCTTATGTGATTTGACTCTACAGGTTGTGTCAGAAATAATACACAGTCTTACTATTTGAAACACAGAAATGGAGAAAAATTCATGAAGAAAAATTCACGATTTTCTGTCTGAAAATAGATTCTAAAATACACTACAAGCAATCCTTGCAGACCAAATACCCTGGTTTCAGCTGGGAAAGACTTTTTTATCTTTCTAGTGATTGCTGTGAAAAGGAATGTCAATAATGCATATATTTCTAGTTGTTGCTAGGTGCTGTTTATACTTTTCAAGGACCTTTTCAGCTTCTCATAGAAGCTGAGAAAAAGCAAGACAGAACAAAAGAATTCCCAATGGAATATTCCATCCCAATAATGTCCTGCTTTGTATATGGATGTGGGTTGGCGTGGGGATCCGCAGTCACTGCTCAGGAAGGTACCAATTCACCGGCTGATGAGAGTGACTTAGGTCATTATTATTGTTATTTTCCTTTTCTGCTATTGTTTTATTAAACTGTCTTTATGTGAACCCATAAGGGTGTTTTTTTTTCTTTTTTCCCTTGCCCCTTTCCCTCCTTTTCTTCCTCTCTCCCACAGAGAGAACTGTGAGAGAGGAGTCTCCTCGCTGCTGGCTGGGGTTAAACCATGACCCTGGATCATGAACATGTATGATAAGGCTTTTTTAGAACAACAAATGTTGGTTTATAAAATAACCTGTTCTGTTCCACATAATACCTGAACATGCAATCAATCACCCAGGGAATAAAAGAATGAAAAAAGGATAAAAATCTTGACAAGATACGAATATAAGTTTTGATTCAGAGCCCAAGGAAGGAGGACAGTTTCTTCTCAATTTCTTCACTGGAAACTAAGGAATAAAAAAATGGAACAAACAAATACCTTGGTTATGCCTGACTTTCTGAGACAGGCAAGGCACTAGGTTTTATTTATGTATTCTTTTAAAATGAAAAGTTTGCGATTGATAGTCAGAAATTCCATTTATTACGCATTATGTTTTCTGTTGTCTTTCAGTGATGAAAATTTCTAAACTGCAGAGCTGAATTACTATGAAAATAATACAAAATACTATTATTTGTTTTTTATTAAATAAAAAATAACTTAATATACTTTCAGTTTCTGACTTTTTGCTGGAACTCTAGAAGTATAATATTCTTGGGAAATCTTAATCATATAGAGCTGAACAATATGTTCTTTTCAATAGCTGGATATGGAAATCTATGCCCAAATAAAATTAAGGGCAGAATACAATATAAGTAATCCAAACAATTTCATTTAAAGTTCGAATATCCACAATGAGAAGTTAATTTACCATGCAGCTTGTCTCTATGTATACTGGAATTCAGTACAGGGCAGCTTTGATGGATACTCAGATTCTAAGGTGTCGGGGATATGTTGTAGGGGAGAACTTGATGGTTGGGGAGAGCGTTGATGGTTGGACTTGATGATCCCAAGGGTCTTTTCCAACCTGAATGATTCTATGATTCTAATAGATTTCCTGGCTTTATCAACAATATCTCTGATAACAAAATTCATTCTTGCACCTTTTTTTTTATTAAAGTAATAAAAAATTGACTCTGAATTTTAGGAGATAAAGTTAAACCAGCAAATATGAGGTTGAAAATGACTGACAGTTGCTGATCAATCTGCCTTACCTCCCACATTGACAGGAATAGAATATTAGGATATCCTAATAGAATATTAGGATAAAGGTTGAAGTCTTCAATTCTCTTCCATAGAATCATAGTATCATAGAATCATTGAGGTTGGAAGAGACCCTTGGGATCATCGAGTCCAACCATCTACCCTACTCATAGGGTACTCATACTATGAAAAATTTATAATATGAGCTTGCATTACATTTGATATTCCTAATGGTAGTCACAGCTCTAGTAGAGCTACTGGGCTTTTTTAATGTACTACTATATAGAAACAATGCTGTCTGTAGAACAGCATAACCTGATATTCTTTAAACCAATCTACTCTTTATATATATGATGTATGTAACATTAAAATCGAGTATAATATGTCATAGCACATTTTAGCATTTTCTGAATATTAATCAATTATTATCATAGTCCTTAGGCTTTTCAAAGATTGCTGTAACTGGTAAGCCATTTTATTCTGTTTTTTCACAGATAATGTTGGCAGAGAAAAACAAAACCAAAGATAAATCTGTTTAAGGCCACTTCTAAAATCAACATAGAAGTTCACATACATACAGGAAAACATAAAGCTAGATTGGATTCAGCTGACTTGTGTTAATGAAAACCAGATTTCAGCTGTTATATTATAAATATATTAATTTTCAGCTACATCTTAAGTGTTGAAACTTGAAAACTGATTTACAACAGACTACCACACAACCACTACTTCACATAATTGGGTTTGATCCTCTGCATATTGAGAGATAACTGCCTCTGGCAGCAGATTACAGGATCATTAATATTTCTATTATTTCAACAGCCACTAAATTAATGCTCCTCTTTGGACTGAGACCACCTATTACTTCTCTGTAAAAACCACCATGTATAATTCAACTACGTAGTATTTGCATGTTAAAGAATAGTAAAATGTATTTTGAGAAGGACACAGGTAGAAAGAATGAAGTTAGATACAACAACCGCACAAATGCAAGACTGAGACCTTGAAAGTGCCTTTTCAGTCAATGATTAAACCTGGAAATGCCCATACATTGCAAGTTCTTCATGCTTTGAACTTAAAAGTACTCTATGTAACTAAAATTCTGCTGCAAGTATTGCAGGGTTCAGTCTTACCAAGGTTAAAAGCCTGGAGAAGAGAAGGCTCTGGGTGGACCTTACAGCCTCTTCCAGTCCCTAAAGGAGAGATGGGGAGGGCAGCCTCTTCTAGTCCCTAAAGGAGAGATGGGGAGGGACTCTTGATCAGGGAGTAGAGTGATAGGACAAGACGTAATAGTTTCAAACTGAAAGAGTGGAGATATACATTAGATATTAGGAAGAAATTCTTTCCTGTGAAGGTGGTGAGACACTGGAACAGGTTGCCCAGAGAAGCTGTGGCTGCCCCATCCCTGGAGGGGTTCAAGGCCAGGCTGGATGGGGCTTGGAGCAACCTTGTCTGGTGGGAGGTGTCCCTGCCCAGGGAAGGGGGTTGGAACTCGATGATCTTAAAGGCCCTGCACACTTTCCCTAAAATATTCATTTTATCCATGTGTCTAGTGTTTTACTCTTCCAGGATGTGGTTCACACAAATTCATTTTGTTCTTTATCTCAAGGAAATAAGACATTATACTCTTTCAAAAACAAAGACAAAGCATTTTATCTCTTGCTAATGAGTGGCCTGATCATCAGTCAGTGGAGTCAGACTTTTCTGACATTCACAACTTCTTTTTCCGGGTATTTTCAGAAAAGCAAAATTTCGACACCTTAATACAGGTTATAGTCCAGCAGCTGCAAAACTCGCAAGGAAGTAATTTAATTTGCCTTTAGCAAAAGACAGATTTCAGTCTTGGTGACTTCTTTTTCTGGGAATTTTCAGAAAAGCAAAATTTCAACACCTTAATGCAGGTTATAGTCCTGCAGCTGCAAAACTCGCAAGGAAGTAATTTAATTTGCCTTTAGCAAAAGACAGATTTCAGTCTTGGTATCACTTTACCTAGAAAATATTTCAACTATCGGGCTGCTGTTAAGATACAGGGGAAGCCCTGATTCTGGCTGTTTTCAAAGCATGACTCATGCTGTTTGAAAGACAGCTCAAACACTGCTGGAAGAAAGGGTATCTAAAATACCCTGCTTGGAGTAACATGTATATGTATCCCAAAATACACCCTACGTATTCTGGACACCTCTGTGCATGATATCTAAGCTCCTGAGGTTTAAAGGCAAGTTAATGTAACCCATTTGGGGTTTTTTTTTAATTTGTTTTCCTTTTTTTCTTTTTTTTTTCCCAGGCATCACAGCATTAAATAATTCCTAATATAGCAATTAAATTGAAATTCAGATACACATACATATTTTAAGGGACTCCAGACAACATTGAATGCAGACTTGAAAATTTTTCTTCAGGCTTCTAAAAATTATGAATTCCACTGTCCTGATTTATAGCAATTCACTTTTTCCATATATCCAATATTCTGAAAATATTCCAGTGCATGGCAATGGGGCCAGTGAAAGAGTAAGATACCACCAAATTACTGAGAAAAGTTCAAGAACAGGTATAGAACAGAACTACTTTTAGAATAAAAATAATCTGTGAAGAGAATGAGGATGTCAAAAATTATTCTGAAATACTTTTATTGGCTATTTTACCTTGAATATGTATTTTTTCAGGACTGATCTTAACGTTATTTTTCACTTTTCTTGGCTATTTTACCTTGAAAATGTATTTTTTTCAGGACTGATCTTAACGTTATTTTTAAAATCATGTTTATTTCAAAAAGGAATTGGTTTCAACACAGCAATGTCAGGCCATTTCTTATCATTTCTGTAATATCATTTTCAACTGCTACATTTAAAATATGGCATTCTTAACCAGAATATAAGATGTCAAGTTATTGCTGAACAATACGTAAAAATTAAGGGAAAATTGAACTCACCTTCATGCAAGTTGGGCAAGCTGTTCTGTAAATCAATTGATGTACTTGCGGCATCCAAAAATAAAAAGGAAAAGAAAAAAATATTTTAGTAACAGTAAGGAATAATAAAGAATATCCCTGATCATAATTATCTCTCTACATTTTCACCTCATCCAGCTCTTCTGCAATGTCTCTCAATATAAATGTTCTGATTCAATTTCTGTTCCCTTGATTATATCTCTTTAGGACATCTGCCTCAGCGTGCTGAATACACTCTGGGAGTTTCTATTATTATTCTTGTCTTTCAGTGTGTGATCTTGGGCTTTACTGATTGCACACCATCGAAATCCTGAGCTGTTTCGAGAACTATTAATTTCATTTTGGCTTTCCTATGGTATTCTACCAACACCTTAGTGTTTTGCAAACATCACTTGATTTATCTTCATGAGACTACTGTGAAGTAAGCTCTTATCTACCAGCAGAGGAAATTGTAAGTACTCAACGATCCTACAAATCAAGTCACACGGGTTTTCAAGTTCAGTGTTTAGAAAAAGGAGGATCCAGAGTCAGTGGCAACCTGTGCAACTGTTGTAATATGTGATTTGCTAAGCACCATACACAGAAGTGCTAGTACAGCATCCAATTCTCAGGGTATTATTTTACATCCATGAGATCAATCCACACCCTTATTCATCATATATTAACATCTTTTCTTGAAATTCAGCTACAAATCTGGCTTTGTCCATGCAGAAAGAAATCTTTTTGATCACATAATTAAAAACCTGTATAAGGATCTCATGTATATTATTTATCTATTTATGTATATATTTATATATAAATATATATTTACATATACTTATCTGTATTATGTATAAGACAATTAAAACTGGCAAAAGACCATAAAGACTTGCATTTCCAAGCCTTTGATTACATGTCTGCGTAATCTTCATTTTCTTTTCATTTGATTTTCAATTGTATAACCTTTTTTTGGTCTTGTCCAAATACCGATTATTTAAATATAAAATAATATTGCAAAGTAAAAAATAAGAATTCTTTTATGACAGAAATAACGAATGCAGAATAAAAAAGAAATTTTACAGGTATTAACAAACTTTGACAGAACACAAGAAATAAGTTTTATTAGAAGGCATCAAAAAGATGCAGTCAGTTATAATGTAAGTATTTTCGTTGTAAATAGTCATTAGTATTGTATTTTTGATCAATTCCCTCAGCTGATTAAAAAGCATCACGTTTTGTAAGACTCATCATTGTTGGTGTGAGTCTCATTTATTTAGGCTGGTAATAACTTCTTCATTTAGTTGCACCACCCCTCAGTTTGTACTTATTTATGATTATTATTCAAGGTGAAAAATAGTCATCTCTGCTCCCCGAAGGTGGGGTTTGAAGCTGTGAAATGGAAGAGGTGGAGGAAGGGCTGGATGGAAAGCAAAGACACAGCAGAGACAGCAGCACTGATTGATTGGTGCCTCTCCCAGAACCACACGAACCACAGTGCTCTTCCAATAAGAGTGCTGCAAAATAATTCTGGTATCGTTTAGATTTAAATTTGCAACACCACTGCAGTAAGAGTAATTGTTCATCTTTATTTCCATTGTGTATAGCACATCCCATACATACTAGGATCTTCTGTTTAGAATCATAGAATGGTTTGGGTTGGAAAAGACCTTAAAGATGATCGAGTTCCAACCCCCCTGCCATGGACAGGGACACCTCCCACCAGACCAGGTTGCTCAAAGCCCCATCCAGCCTGGCCTTGAACCCCTCCAGGGATGGGGCAGCCACAGCTTCTCTGGGCAACCTGTTCCAGTGTCTCACCACCCTCACAGGAAAGAATTTCTTTCTGGTATCTAATCTAAATCTCCCCTCTTCCAATTTAAAACCTTTGCCCCTTGTCCTGTCCCTACACTCCCTGACAAAGAGTCCCTCCCCAGCTCTCTTGTAGCTCCCTTCAGATATTGGAAGGGGCTCTAAGGTCTCCCCACAACTTTCTCTTCTCCAGGCTGAACAACCCCAGCTCTCTCAGCCTGTCCTCACAGCAGAGACGCTCCATCCCTCTGAGCATCTTCGTGGCCCTCCACTGGACCTGTTCCAATAGTTCCATGTCCTTCCTGTGCTGAGGACTCCAAAGCTGGACCCAGTGGTCCAAGTGGGGTCTCACCAGAGCAGAGCAGAGGGGCAGAATCCCCTCCCTGGCCCTGAAGAAGTAAATAGAAGATGTAATAAACACAGCTTCAGGTGGTACAAGTCAACAAATTGATGGCCTGCTGTTTTTAGAAGGGCAAGGCACTTGAGAAAGTCTTCTCCTTTTACATATGCAGAAGAATGAACTCTAAATTGAAAGTCACTATACATTTTTCATCATTATTGGTGATTTACCTGCACCAAAAATTGTGCCAGGTCAATGCTAAGTTCATGTTCACTGGGATATTTAAGAAGGTTTTGACCTAATGCTGCTCCTTTAAAGTCAATGAAGCTTTCACTATTAACGTGAACAGATTTAGGGCAATGCTGAGTGCTTTGGAGATTCCTGCAGGAGAAGTTGCACGAGGAACCAGCCTGAAGGGTTTACAACCTGCTGTAACAAATGATGCAACACCTGGGACAAAACGGTAGGATGAGTTTGAAAGTGGTCATGAAAGAGAAATAGAAAGAGGAAAGAGTTACAAAGACACTTAAATGAATTGACAGACTATCTGGAAAGCTAAGAGACTTCCTTATAAAACAGAACATTTAAGTCTGAAGAGAAAATGTAAAATAAAACTCAGTGGACCGGGAAGTCTAGTGAAAAATGTCAGTGTTAATTGTATACATGTGAAAAAAAATATATGATATTTAGATTGTGGTTTTGTAGATGGCTATAAAATCAGAAAATATGTTTCCCGTGGTTGAAACCCTTGTAAATAACTATATTGAAACATCTTTAATTCGTTAATGAGCTGAATCCTTAACAGACACTGGCAAAACAAAACCTAGCTTAGAACCTTGGTCTATATTCAGACAACAGAACACCCTGTGGCGTCTCCACGAGATATGTCATGATTAAAGAAAAAATAGTTCAGACATTGATTGCTTTGGTTAAAATTATTGAGTGGAACAGGTTCATTACTAATGGATCACTAGAATATGCATTTAGAGATGGATTTTTCTGCTGGGTTCATTCTCTCTCCCCCAGGGCAGCAGATGCAGCAGGATGGATGTGTAAAACAAGAGTCCAGCTCTTGCATGAACAGATAACAATAGAGTGAAGTGCACAGTGGATGTGAACAGCTGCTGAAAATCATTAAGCATCCTTGGGTGCTTAATTATTAGAAAGTTCTAAATTCCTTACCATGTTTTCTTCCTTCGGATAATCACAATTTCCTCTGCTTGCTGCATTTTTGTTCACTATCTCAACTAAGTATTTGCTAACTAGCATTTTTTTCTTTTCATGCAATTATCCCCTTCTGCTTTGTTTCCCTGTTTTTCTGGATAATCATTTTCCTCTTCTATAATTAAGGCTTAATTTATAACTGTTTCTATTACCCATTTCCTAAAAAGGATTTGGTAATTAATCTTCAGATTATTAATGACTCCAGGTGCATATAACCTTTATTAAAACTTGTACTATGGCAGAGGGAAGGGAACTATCTGAAGAACAGCAAACAGCAAAATTTCAATGAAGCTGAAGAAAGTAGGGTTCTTTTTGAGTAAAGGGGTTCTTTTTAAAGAACCCTTAAAGGGTTGCTTTTTGAGTAAAGTCCTGGACTTTAACTCACATTCTATAAATTTCAAGATATTATTTTAGCCTATTTAAATCACTGGCAGCAGAAAGTAAATATAATATTACCATATCCATATAACAGAGTATCATAAGTAGCAAGTGGATCTCCATAACTTATTTTTCTGTAATATAGTGACAGAAAGTTAAACAACTCATCTAAATGTAACCCTAAGACTTTAACTCTTTTGGTTTACAAAAATATTAAAATTTCACATAATACACTGAATATATTCTTGTTATCAGAATCAATAGTTCAATAATGAAGAATATGATATTCATTGACCAAACCCACTAAATCCTTAGTGTATTCATTAAACTTAATATACTTTAGGCTTTTGAAATAGTTGCTTTTTCCATTAATTTTGTTTGCTTCTCTTTGGAGGTTGCCTCGCATGGGTTTGCTGTATATTAACCATCATTTATAAAGTTTCCATTTTTATAACAAATAACAATTTTTACTAAGCTGCCATTGACACTGTATTGTTAAGTCCTGCTTCAGATTTAACTAATGCACTGTGCTCCAATTTTATAGAAAATTATTTGTGGTCTTCTACATAAAAGAGACATTACAATATAAAAATCTATGCTGGGACATATCAGTAGCCTACCTTATAACTTGCTCTCCACAAACCATTGCTCCATGATGTTACACAAACCTGTAAGGCCCTTGCAGCAGCCTGTATCCCAGCAATAGGAGTTTTGTTATTACGTTGCATAGCTCTATATTCTGAACAGCATATCAGAACAGGATAAAGAGAGGTTAGAATTAGTAAGAAGTTAGAATTACGTTATTTTAGTAAAAGCAAGAAACAAATTGTATTTTTAAAGCTGTGGCTTTCATGCACCCATAGCTCAGGAACTTTATCATAATTGTAAAAGATTAGCCTGCTAGAAACTACCGTATTTCAAACTCTTCAAGACAGAGACCGTGCTCTAATAACATCAGATACTTCAATAATGTTGCAATTATTGCACAAATATGGCAGAAGCGCTACATTAAAAAAAAATAAATAGTAATTGTACAGAAAATTTAACTCAGAAGGGCAATAATATGATGCCAGTAGTATAGAACTAAATCACAGACTGTCAGTTTGCCGTCCTTTCAAATAGGTGATGAGGTGCTTTGCAACCTACAAAGGAATCCCCAAAATTTAAAGTCAATATTTGTATATATTTGTCCTTAATTTTAAAACATAAAAAGTTTTGCTGCAATTGAAACAAACACTGCCTGTAAGAACACAGTAAGTCTTTGGTGCAAGATTTTAAACAAACAAAAAAACCCTTCCATTCGTATATATTTGTCTTTAATTTTAAAACTGTCTTGAGACATAAAAAGTTTTGCTGCAATTGAAATAAATGCTGCCTGTAAGAACACAGTAAGTCTTTGGCGCAAGATTTTAAACAAACAAAAAAACCCTTCCAAATCACATGTTCACGACCAACAGGAAAAATTCATGCAATGAAGTTGCAATTCCAGCCTCTGAATTGTAAACGACACTAAGTTGAGGTGGAAAGATTTTTCAAGGATATAAGCTTTTATCCAACAGCATTTATAACGAGGCATTCCAGCTTCATGTACTGGCAGAGGGATACAAAGAGCAAAAAGAGGAAGTGGAATTAAATGTAATTGCCCATCTTCATAAAAAGGAATGAAATATCTGCTTTGTTCTAAAAAGGGTCTTATTTCTTCATTAAATATACATGTGAGGACATTTCTAGTTTCGAGCACAGTCTGAAAAGAATTATTGTAGGCCTTCAAAAAAATTGAGGAGGATCAGTTTATTAGATTTGTGAACAGTTTGGAAGTATATGAAATAGTACGTGCCCTGAAGAAACTTTATCATATTATGTGTCTTTGATAGATTTGAAAGACCTGATTTGTATTTCAATGAGTAAGATTTGTCTTTTGTATCCTTTTAATCAATGAATACAACTGCTATACACATTCCCTGAGGCAGCGATTGCCACAGAGAAGCAGTCTCCAGCCAAGGAAAGAACTCTAGCAAGGGTGTATATCTTGTTGCTTTTATGAACACTTGTAATAGATTTTATCAGTAGCTCTGTCATATAACACAGTCATGATACAGCTCCCATTTTCAGAATAAAATGGTGCAGGCTTTCTTATTCTAGAGGAATAAAAAAGGATATATTTATTAAGCAACAGTTAAAGGCAAATCTATTGCTATTTGCACCTCTCCTTTGCACAGTTACTTATATGTAATGGTAATGAATCATAGAATCATGGAATGGTTTGAGTTAGAAGGGACCTTAAAGATCATCAAGTTCCAATTTGATGTTGATTTACTTGAATAAGTGTGTACGACTGCAGGTGTCCAGAGTATCCCACACAAAGTTCCATCCCCAGCATAATTCTGATGGATCGTAACAAAGAAGGAAAATGTCCAGCTTACACCAATATTGGGAGAAAAAATGCCTACATTCTCAGGTTGCTCAGAGAAGCTGTGGCTGCCCCATCTCTGGAGGGGTTCAAGGCCAGGTTGGATGGGGCTTTGAGCAACCTGGTCTGGTGGGAGGTGTCCTGGCTTGTGACAGAGGGGTGGAGCGTGATGATCTTTAAGGTAGACACCTGTGGCAGAGGGGTGGAGCGTGATGATCTTTAAGGTCCCTTCCAACTTTAACCATGCTATGATTACTCTGTTAATCTACATCAACATTACCAAGTCATACAGTATAATATGAGCAGACCAAAACATTGTTTTTCAGGATCTGACATGCAGACTGTTTGGTCTTCATGGAGGTTACTTCGAATTCCTTCAAGAGGAAAACACTTTTGACTTCAGTTTAATCTAAAAAGAATCCCATTCCTGGGCCCTGTGATCACTTTGTGGGTCTAACTAAAGTGCAGTCAATGAGGATAATCACTTCATTTGCTTCCAAAGCATGTTTTTTTGTCATTCTTGCTAGTGTAGGCATAACCAGGTGACCTTGCACAGGCTGATGCTCTCCTGAACCTATGATTACTCTGTTAATCTACATCAACATTACCAAGTCATACAGTATAATATGAGCAGACCAAAACATTGTTTTTCAGGATCTGACATGCAGACTGTTTGGTCTTCATGGAGGTTACTTCGAATTCCTTCAAGAGGAAAACACTTTTGACTTCAGTTTAATCTAAAAAGAATCCCATTCCTGGGCCCTGTGATCACTTTGTGGGTCTAACTAAAGCGCAGTCAATGAGCATAATCACTTCATTTGCTTGCAAAGCATGCTTTTTGGTCATTCTGCTAGTGTAGGCATAACCAGATGACCTTGCACAGGCTGATGCTCTCCTGAACCGATCAGGGTGATGGACAAGAAACTACACAGCCATCACCATGCCTTATAATCCTTATACCACACCTTGCATGGTGTTTGAGTATTTCTTAGAGAGTTTGATAAGTGCATTTCCTTACACATCTAGAGCCTTGTAATGCACGCAAACTACCCAATAATAACACCACAAGGTACTACGAAGCAGTAACAGCAATTTCTGTGAAGTTACAAAAATTAGGAAAAGCACAAATATATATGTGCAATAGCATATGAAGAGGTTTAACAAGAGCGTTAGAATAAATACCAAACTGCTTTCACTGAATATAAGGCAAATAAATAGGGATTTAAGTACTCTGAATGTCAGACAACACAGAAACAACAGGATAATATCAGTGGTGATCAGTGAATAATTTTGTAGAAAATCTTAAAAAGATAAAATGACAAATTTGAAGAAAACTTTCATATTCAGTAACTTACATTTGATAATTAAATGATATATAAGATATTACACTGTGTTGTTTATTGATAAATGTGGAGCACGCAACATGTAAATATGTTACTTATTGCTACCAAAGCATGAAAAGTGAAACATGACGAAATATTCTTTCTTCCCCTCTTGTTCAAGAGAGATATTTTGCAATAATTGACATATAATCTTCAGTTGTAATACTGAAATAATGTATAAGCAGAAGGTATGGTCAATAGTACAACAGATTCATATATAGCAGCAAAGAAATACTTTTATTTGAATAACACACCTTCCTGAGATTCTGAATGTCAATTCATAATATATATAATGAGAGTTTAAAGGAATGATTAATTAAAGCAAAGCAGCAAAAACTAGCAATAGACTATAGGGACTTAGTACAATGGGTTATCTCTGCTGTAGAAAAAATTCATGTCAGCTACAGATATACAAAATTCTCTATGAAATGTGAGAACAAGAAAATAACTCCATCACACAATATTACTGGTCCCTATTTGAATTTCTCTCGAGCTATAGGTTCTAATTAGGAGTTTTGCTGTATGGATACTATACAAGCACAAAAGAAAACCAAATTCTGTCAGAAGAAGCATAAAGTCTAATCATAAAACAATATATTTTAATATATGCCAAGAAAGAAAAAGATGAAACAGTACCTTTCCTGTGACAGAAGTCACAGCACATCAATCTGAACAGCCATAAGACTTCTGAAGATGGTATGTCAAAGGAAAAATTTGAGGAGAAAGTTATAAAAAACATAGTGGAAGTTCTTTTTCATTATTCTTAGAATAAGACTTACCTTGGGAGAAAGAACAAACCTCTTGGTTAAAAGTATGTTCAGTTTAGCAATGGGATGTGGCATCACAGGCCTGAGATTTACTTGATTCAATTGCTTATCTTGGTTTAAGCATCTGATGGTAATTTTTTAAGATTTTTTGGCCCAATCTCAAAAGCCAGATTTTAATCTCTGAATCTACATAACAGCTGTATTCCTTTGGAAGAAAATAAATCTGAAAACTCTGGAAATGTTAAAAATGTGATTAAAAAATTATTGGAGATGAACTGACTCTGGAGAAATCTATAGTAGCTATAGACTCTTTACTTCTGATATTCAGGTTCACTCGGCACCTGTTACTATAGATATATATGTGTGTGTGTATTTATATAAAACATTAAAGTACCTTAACTTGTTGCCTGTTACAGGGAAATGTTAAGGATTACAAACTTTGTTGCCTATTTGCTTGTTTCATAAGGCTTGGAGAGAGAAGAGAGATTCACATCACTGAAACAGCAGCAGTGCAGATATAGCAAAGATCAAATATACTTTGCCAAAGAAAGACAGGGATAGTAACTCTATAAACCACTAATAAATCTTAATAATTTATCAAAATAAGTCTGAAACATTCAAGAATCAGCTTGTACTGATATATTTAATTTTTCATTTCCTAAAGTTATAAGGTTAAACAAATTCTATTCCATGTACTATTTTATAATTCCATGTATATTATCAGTCATTATAAACACTATGATATAGCCTCATCCAACAATAAAGGTGAAATTCTTTTGGACTGTATATAATTCTCATTACACATCTGTCAGCCCATCTGCCTCTAAATATCACTTGAACCAAACCAACAAAAATCAAAACCAAAGTGAAAAGTGCTGAGGCTCTTTCACAGAGGTAATTTTTTCAAAACAAAGCATTCCTGTCAGTCAGAGGATTCCTGAACAGGTTTTGTATGGCCATTTTCCAAAAAATTTAGCTACTGAGTTTGAATGCATCCATGATAAATCTTGCAGAGGAAGCAAAATTATTAGAATATTCATTTACTAGTTTTACTCAAGGGCAGTCCTTTATCCTGCACATGAATTCATGCCACTCTCTCCAACTGAAAAGTTTTTTCTCTCTGGTTAAAATTACTGTTCACTCTGCAAAACTATTAGCTTTGATGTTCACTTGCAAGCAACTACCAGTATTTGCTAGAGCACTGGAACAGAGTAAAATATAGACAGCTGGATTTTAAAGAAAATTTGGTGCTATAGCTGACAATATAATAATAAAAAAGGGCTACAAAGATGATTTGAGGCCTAGAACATCTCTGTGATGAGGAAAGGCTGATGGACTTGGGTCTTTTCAGTCTAGAGGAGAAGACTGAGGGGGAATCTGATCAATGCTTCTCAATACTTCAAGGGTGGGTGTCAGGAGGATGGGGCCAGTCTTTTTTCAGTGGTGCCCAGTGACAGGACAAGAGGGAACGAGCACAAACTGGAACATAAGAAGTTCCACCTCAACATGAGGAGGGACTTGTTTGGTGTGAGGATGGCAGAGCCCTGGCAGAGGCTGCCCAGAGAGGTGGTGGAGTCTCCTTCTCTGGAGACATTCCAAACCCTCCTGGACACCTTCCTGTGGGACCTGCTGTGGGTGACCCTGCTGTGGCAGGGGGTTGGAGGAGATGATCTCCAGAGGTCCCTTTCAACCCCATATCATTCTGTGATATTCCCCCTCCTTATTTCCTCCCCAAAAGCAAATAAGCTGAGTATTTTCTTCTTTTGCCCTTAGTCTTTAAGTTGCCTCTCTGAATACCGCAATTATTCCCCCTCCTTACTTCCTCCCCAAAAGCAAATAAGCTATTTTCTTCTTTTGCCTTCATTCTTTAAGTTGCCTCTCTGAATACCGCAATTAATTAAAGATGAACAGCTTGTGACCTCTGTTGCAGTGAAGCAACTTGTCAAAGCTTTAATGGATATGAATCAATGAGCTTTTTCCTTTTTCTTCTTTAAACACACAGTTTATTATGATCCTGGTCAGAAGACTGCAATTCAAGATTGCCCCAGGAATTTTCTTGAACTCCTTCCTTCAGATATTAACCTGATTATGCTTATATTTAACTCTGAAATCAGTGAGATCATTAAAATGACTAAAGCTAGGCATATATATATCTGAGTTTTGTTGAATCGGGGTCTAGAAGAAGGTATTTTAATAGTTTTAATTTTTCCACTTTGCTGTCTTAAAGCTACTACCAAAATCTTAATGCCATGAACTGCAGAGCCATAGATTCCCTTCAAGACTAATAAAAATATGAGCTTTGTGTATCAAAAGTGGTTTTGGGGATTTTAACTCTAGAATCCTATTACTTTTTAATGTATTCATTTTAGCATAGGCTACCTAGTGTGCCATGCACTATACAAATCATGCCCACTGGAAAAAGCAAGCGCGGTTGATTTTGTATAACCTGTTTTCAAAGCTGATTGTATTCCATTGATAGCACAGTCCTCGGTGGAACTGAGTAACACAAGGGAGTCTGTATCTTGTTAGGATTTGTTGTACAGTTTCCCTTTCCTTTATGCCTTCAAAACTCCTCCTAGCATTTTAAATACAGTAGGAAAACTTCAGAAGGTCTGTCATTTCATAGCATGTTTGATTCAAGCAAGAACTTCCACTGGCTGTGTCCTTGTAAAGTTTCCAACCTATTTTCAATCCCAGGCTAAGCTAAGAGAAAAAAAACAACAGCAAACAAACCCAATCACACAAATATTCAAATGAATGCAGAGCTGAAGGACAGAAGAGTGCATTTAAGAAACAGGATGAAGAAGCGATGTGTAAGAAATTAGGACAGCATGATAGGCAAGGAGGCAATTAGGAGCCTGTAATTCAGAGATAGGCAGAAGATGATACAAAGGGCAAAATATAACATGACAGGTGAGGAATGAGGAGGGGTTATTATGTACAGGAGAAAGATGGAGCAAAAGGATAAAAAAAAGGATGAAATCACACAAACATTTGCTGACTCAGATGAATGTGTCAGCACTCTAAAGGCAAAAGGCAGATTAACTAGATGGGAAGTAAAATACAGATTTAAGAAGCTCTGCAGCTTTTATTTTATTTTATTTTATTTTATCTTATTTTATTTTATGAGAAAGACCAGATTAGACTAAAAAGAACATGGTTTCTTTCTCAAAAGTATCCATCATTAAGCGAAATCTTAATGATGCTCAGACTTCACTTTTCTTCTTCCTTAAATGGATTATGTTCTACGTGCTATTTAATTAATAAACCTGCATATTCTTGATCAATCATGAGACGTAACTGACACATTCTAGCAATCTTCTTTTTCTGCTAGTACTGTTAACTAGTGCACCAGAAGAGTTTAGTTTTATTCAGTACTTTATGCAAGTCTCCCGAGTCTTTTTGATAGATGTAGCTGCAAGGTGCAAGTGGGTCTAAAATTATTTAGACCCAATTACCTGTGCATTGGGAGCCACTTATTTTAAATTAGGAGATTCTGTTTCATCACATCCCTAATATACTGCAAGGATATTACACTGGCAAGATCAAAGACCGTTAGGAAGTTAGGTATGAAATAACCCAAATAATGAGCAAAGCTTGGAGTTTCTATGTTCTGTGCTTCAGTTTGGACTGAAACAAAACTGAGCCTCTCTTTTGGTAATAGTAATGGATACTCAGACACTGGAGGAAGGAAAATACAAGGGGGGGTAAAATTTTATGAAATCATTAAAAAAATGAGATAAGTGAATTACATAAAGCATAATCAATAGATTTTTATGACACTAAAGGAGGTATTTACTATATAAATATTAGAAGTATAAGGTGCACTTGGACTGCATAACTTTAAAAGACACTGTACATACAACTGCTGAGTGAAAGTCAGCTCCAGAAATTTAATGTAAATTGCCACATACATATAAATTAGACACTTAAAAACAAATGGCAGAGACACAAAAAGAAGTGTCTTGTCCCAGACCATGCAGGAGGTATGCTCGGACTGTATAACTTTAAAAGACACTGTATGTGCTACTGCTGAGTGAAAGTCCAGAAATTTTATGCAAATTGCCACATGCATATAAATTAGACACGTAGAAACAAATGGCAGAGACACAAAATGAAGTGTCTTGTCCCAGACCATGCAGGAGGGGACTGTAGCCAAAGCAATGGGCTACTGGGCTAACAAAATAGAAGCAGACTAAATGAAATATTAGCATGTGTTTGACTTTTAAGCATAAGCAGTCAGATAATGTAATCACTGTCTAAGTACTCTGTAACATGGATTCTGTGTAACCACTAACTATCGTATAACACTAATAACATTTTGTAACAGCTAAGCATAAACAGATAAAAAAATAGCCCTATTCCCAGAGGAACAAAGGGAAACCAGTCAAGTGCTTTTATGAACAGGGTACAGGAAAAAGGAGTAGTATCTGTAAGATTCAGCGGGGGGGAAAGTGGCTGATGGAACCAGAATAATCCTGAAGAAGAAGTAAGACAGATGCCTGGTGAAATCAAGTCCTGATTCTAAAAAAAAATGCTTTTATGTGCATTGCTAAAACTATAACTCCGTATTTTCTATTTCACTTTAAAGTGTTTCTAAAGTCTCTGACAGCTGAGGCCAGCTAATGAAAATGTCCTTTACACTGAAATATATCTTAAAATTGTCTACACCCATGGGAATTACATAATTTGAAGTTAAGTCCTGGCATACAAAAGATAAGAGTTTCAAAAAGCTAAATCTATTTAGCTTTCACTGCTACATTTAAATTCATATTACATACTAATGCACACACGCATGTTGATATGACTGTATGCAACATATACACAATTTTATTCATCTAATTTTAATATTTTATTCATCTATACTGTTTTAATAATACATTTCAGAGATCTATGAAAAATCATTAGTTATATTGTATTCTATTACTAGTGTGCTATACCATACAGCTATGTAAGGAATGCAGTAGAAGATGAAATGACAAATATTTTGTGAAAAATAAAATTATTACATAGGTATAGTTTGGAGACATCTACATCGGTCATTTCAGGTGGAGTAGATGCCTATTATTTATATGCCCAAACAATGAGAAATACATTTTGTATCTTTTCTTTGACTTCAAGCTACTAATGCTAATGCTTTTTCAGTCTTGCTGTGATATTGTTTATCTAATTGCCTTATAAACTGGCAATTTAAAAAGTAAGAAAGCAAACAAACCAAGGGGTGTATTTTTACCATAATACTACTCTTATTTTAGTTTTTGATGGTCTGAACTGAAGGGGAAAAAATACTGAAGATGCCTAGAATCAATTTTAAGTAATTATGCTTTAGAATAAGATAAAAACTGGCTGAAAGTTCTGTTTTCTCATCAAAAGTCAGAAGTCATTAAGTCACTGCTATGTCATGTTTTTGATGTTTTTCTTTAATTTCTGTTTCTTGGTATATAAAATGATAAATTTATTACTGGGGGATCAACATGGGGAGAAAACTGGAACTTGAAATTAATTAAACTGTATCATTTGATTTTTGTTCCTATAAACAAAATGAACTGTATTCATTTATAAGATTTACATTCATCTATAATGTCCAATAACTTAGGATCTTGATACGTTCCTTGGTCCTGGGTCTCTGATCAAGCACACTATGTATATTTTTGTTCATCAGGGTTGTTCTTCAGAGGGAACCAACTAATTTCCCCAAGATAAAGCTTCGTGTGGGTGGAAGAATTATTGAGGCAGAGTAGTGAAGAGAGAATTAAGCCTGAAAAAAACTATGAATGAGATTTCATCACATTTTATTCTCTTTACCCCACTTGTGTCCTCCAACGCAACCCAAATGGCTTTGAAAGCTCAAATATCTCCATATTAAACCATGGTAGCCTTCCCCCATTCCTAATACCATCTCTTTACATAGCTGTATGGGAAGAGAGAATGGAGCACAAAGTGTAAAAATAATTCTGAACACAAAGAACTGAGGGGACATCAGCTTTCACAGTCATGAGTAGCTAAAATGACTGATTCCTCAGAACCAGCTTCTGAAAATATATCATTGACGTGAAATAGCTAACATTTTGAATCAAACACAGATACTCACATTTCAGAATTCTGGACTCTCTGGTTGTATTTTCCCAAATCTTCTGGCAAAATTTGAAAAGAATGGTTGTAGAGGCAGTTTAGTTTTTTGGTTAAGCTATGAATTCCAGGAAAAAATGAAAGCCGGCTGGCATTAAAGATATGCATTTTATGTGTGTTAGAGCAAAAATTAATAATGAAATCATTATTTCTAACATTTTTATGAATGCTTTAGACAACGATATAATGTGGTGGATCATGAACTTTGTAGGGCACTGAAAGTTACATAATTATGTTACATAAATTACATGATTATGATTTAGGAGACTGGAATTGCAATCTTAATACAACACAGAAAAATAATTTCAGATGGTATATATGAAGTGTAACATGTAAAGTCTATGCCCTTGGGTAGAAATATTTCTCCAAAATATAGAAAATATTAATAAAATTGAATTACATTATCTAACAACACTGAAAGGCTCATGATGTTAAAAAGCCTTGCGATTCTTAATCCAGTGGACAGTGATGAAAACAACTTTTATGTTACAAAATAGATCTCAGAAATCATTATTTAAGCTTGGGTCCCATAACATGTATTATATAAGCATAAAAATAATTATACTAATAATAAGAGATTTCAGAGATGACCTAGATACTGATGAAATCATTTTTTCCCTGTAACAAAGGATTAACTTTAAAGCATTTCAACACAAAATCACCAAGCTACAACTGTGTTTTAGCATGTGTTATTCTATAGCAGGTAATTTGAACTGGAAACACTGTACACACCCTTTATCACACAAGTAAAAGTTTTTGGTTTAAATTATGCATTATTTTACTCACAAAGCAGAAATCTCTAAACACTATTTCAAATGTATTATCCATTGCTAATATTTCATATTTTGAGATATGAATGAATTGCAGCTTTTCTATTAGAAAGTATGGTGTAGCCAAACTGCTTCCTTTTCATTACACTGACAAAGGTTCAGGAGCATAAATGGTTTCCTTCAGGATTTTTCTGCTGGTCCAAATAGATATATACTGTCTTTTATGCTATATATCTTTTATATATATATATATATATATATGCTCTAAACACTATTTCAAATGTATTATCCATTGCTAATATTTCATATTTTGAGATATGAATGAATTGCAGCTTTTCTATTAGAAAGTATGGTGTAGCCAAACTGCTTCCTTTTCATTACACTGACAAAGGTTCAGGAGCATAAATGGTTTCCTTCAGGATTTTTCTGCTGGTCCAAATAGATATATACTATCTTTTACGCTATATATCTTTTATATATATATACACACATGTATGTATCACACCAAAATCATTGAAAGACATGTTTTCTTTCATTTCATATACATAGAAAGAAGCTATTTTGTTGCAGAGAGAAACATTCAAAATACAAACCCACCATTCTCCATGAGTCACGTCAAGTACATGCACGAGGAGCCTTGAGGGCAAACAGGATGTCAGAAAGCCTCAGGAATGGAACAGAATGCAGAATAAGAGACATAAGCAAAATGTGCAGATTCATAATCATGCTACATTCAATTCTGCTCACCTCAAGAAGGACATGATATAATGAAGAAGTTAGAAATGCCAAAATATAGATTCTGGAAGAAAATGTCGATAAAAATCTAGGAGCTTTCATCTGAATAGAAAAGGAAAGAGTTGGATGAGGACATATACAGAATTATTATTATGACATGATTTTATTTCTTACAAGATTAGAAGAGTGGTCTTTCAATGAAATTTTCAATTAGCAGGTTTAAAGAAACAAAATGTATTTTTCTTTCATACTAAACTGTGGAATTAATTGCCGCTGGATGTCACAGGCCTAATGTATCAGTGGGTTTCACAGGAATTAGACATTTATTAGCAAATGAAGTCTATCAAACAGAAAGTTATAATCTCTCTTGAGGAAGTTATCAAAAAAAAAAAAGGCTTCAGTTCCTTTAATCATCATAGTAATTCTGTTGAGGAAGTTATCAAGAAAAAAAAGTCTTCAGTTCCTTTAATCATCATAGTAATTCTCTCTGTAAATACAAAATACAAAATTTCTATATTCAAAGAATGATATAGAAACCCCTTTACTAAATCAATAAGCATCTAAACAAACTTTGTTAGCTATTTATGTGTTGGTGGTATGTTGGTTTAATCTCAATAATAGTGGAAGACACCAGCCTTTAAGCAGTTTTTCAGAATAGAAAATAAGAAAAAAAAAACATATTAGCAGAAAGGACAAATTTAAGTAAGTAAAATTCCTTTTGAAATCAGTGAAGCTAATAAGAGCCTTTGAGCACAGTCTTTCAGAATATAAAATAAGAAAAAAAAAACATATTAGCAGAAAGGACAAATTTAAGTAAGTAAAATTCCTTTTGAAATCAGTGAAGCTAATAACATACTAAAACTTAATCTTTATGCTACTCCTTTTGAAATCAGTGAATAACATACTAAAACTTAATCTTTATGCTAATAAAGCAAGAGGAAATAAAGATTTCACTATAAGACTATAGCAACCTGAAGAAACTGACTGTATTCTCATACTGGATCAGACCAAGTGTTTTTGTCTGTACTAGTAGCCAGTCTCTAAGAATAACTAAAATCAGCTATTTCAGAGAATGGTAGAGCATTTTTCTGTAAGCATCTGTGGGACATATCTGGCAGCAAAAAAATGGCTTAAAGCCTAAAGAAAAAGATTTAAAATGGCTTCCACAATGTATTTCGCTGCAACATTTTATAAGTAGTCAAACCTATTCATACTTCTGCTATGCATTTCAGTTTCAATAATGATGAACTTATTCTTCTAAAATGAAAAGTGAAAGTCAACCTTAGTCACGTTACAGTGAATATGAGCTTTACACACACACATGCACATGCATATATCCATTCTATACTAAACATAAACACATCTTCCCCTTTTTGAGCATAATTAAATTACAGTTGTCAAAAAATTACCCCTTTAGCAAATTCCATATTGTAAAAGCTTTGTTAAGAATTATTATTTAAGGGGTTTTAATATAACTTTTTTGGCTATATTGCCATGCAGGCAGAACAGAATCTTCTGATATATTGTTACTGCAACATTGATTAATTAAGTTTTTCACAATCTTCTTGCATTCTTTCCACCTGAACATATAAAGATATATATATTTGAAGTATTTAATCAGTCGGATGACACCTCTCTCCAAGTATGGACATGATTTGTCTTGAATAACAAAGTTGCATTTTACTGGCTCTTCAATTTTCTACAGGACTCTCTGGTCCTTAGAATAAACAAAGAAAAATCATAAAACCCCTCAGATTGATCCACCTTCTTGGTATAAATTAATTCAGCACCATTTAAAGTAATTGGTAATATAATAATTCATGCTATATGAAAATCTATTTGTTAATAGATCATTACTGTTATGTTACTAATAAATAAGTACAATTACTGATCTATTGCAACAGCTTCCCTGTTATTGAACACTAAAGGCTTACCAGGGATCATCTTCACATCTTATATATGCATGTTCTCCTGAAAAAAATGATTTGCATGTTATCAGATGAGCTGGGAATGCATTTGTTTTTCAAGCAAAATTAGATAAACTATGATTCTCTTCAGGATGTAAACTGAAAATTTGGGACAGAACACATTTTGTCTTTCTTAAACCTTTCCTAGCTGAAAAAAAAAGGGGGACCAGAAGGTAGAAACAGCTTGCATAATAAAATTGTTTTGTGTTCTGCAAGTTATGAAGCTTCATTTTTTATTGAAGAGCTGTCATTTTATAACATATTTAGGTGTTTTTTACGAAGTTAGGCTGAGCAGATATTGAAACACTTTCAAGACTGAAAATTGCAAGGTGGAAGTATTATGACAAAAAAGTTTATGGAGCTCAAAAGCATTACAGTCTGAAGGAGTTTATGTTCATGATCTTAGTGCAATCAGCAATTTGTCATTTTAGTTTCTCAAGAAAACATTTCTCTTTTCTAAGTGTTTAAAATTTGAGTCTTGAAAGTTGTAAGCTTTGCAGGAATTGCTAAAGAAGTACACTGTTCTATTGTAAGCTTTGTATTTTGAGTACCAAAAAATTTCCATGTCAACAGAAGACTTTTCATTTTGCCATACAGAAAATGTTAAATGAATAAGACTGGCAACAATATTTTTTTTTTAGCAATGGAGATTTCAAAATAATACACTTCCCTTTTTCCATTAAAAAAAACCAAACCAAAACAGATTCTGTCACCTAGCACTGAAAGTAAATGGTTCCATAATTTAATCAAACTGGAATAAATATTGAAGGGATGACCTTATTTTACACTTGCTTATGCTCTGCTTTGCATCTTCAATTCTTTTGCTAGTGGTACTGATTTTTATGAAAGATTGGAAAGAGAGAGATATATTTGTCAGAAAAATCAATGCCATTTTTCTCATGAAACAAATTGCTGCTGAGGAATGCCACTAAATATGTTTTGCTGCTTGCTCCTGAAGTGGAATATCTAGAAAAAGGAGAGTTTAACATCTTATTTTCCATTTTAATATACTGACCTATAGCAAGAAACCTACATGACACAGCAAAAGTTAGAAAGCAACGTTTTTGGTGTATTGACTACAATCAGGTTGCTTCTTACAATGCAATTAATAGTGAAAGGAGCAAAAAAGAAGAAAAAAAAATATATATAGCCAGTTCTGACTTAAAGTCTTTCAAAAAATAACATCCTTGTTTCTTGAAAGAATGAAGTCATTATTCTAAAATACAGTTAGATTTTTATGGGGTTACCAGAAGAATAAACCAGGATATGTTTTTGAATGTATTTGCATCTTGCAAATGTTACTATTTCTTCTTCACTAGTATACTCTCTTAATTTCTGGATGTGTTCACTCTCGGGGCAAGGCCCTGAGCAACCTGCTTCAGCTGGACCCAATCCCAGGCGGAGGCTAAATTAGATGACCGCACGGTTCCCTTAAAATATAAATTAGTCACTGATTCAATGATTTTAAAAAATAATACTCCTCCTCTGGTTTTGGCCACTTGTTTGCCTTATTTCAATTTTTTTGTCTATATCTTCTCTATATTCAGTAAAATCAGGGAGTTTGCACAGCTGCAAAAGAACAGTATTTGTTGCTTCTCAAATTATCAGGCTTTCCAAATTTCAAGTGACTACTGTCTTTTCCAAAGTAAATATGACACTTCTCCCCCTGCTATATTTCTAGATTCTATCTTTCAAACAAAATCTATCCTATCCCACAAGTTTATCTTGTGGGACAGCATTCCTTCTTCACTTTTAAGTCTCTTAAATACCCAACTCAATTCTTAGACTCTCAGCAGCATTGGCAAGCAGGAGGAACAATTCAAAAACAAAGTAGAGGCAATTTGTTCAAGACACTTAGAAAAAGAGAAGGAAAGAAGAAAGGATTCAATTAGGCCCTCTCAAACAGAAAAATATTGTTGCCAGCTTTTTTTGCCCCCAACTTTTCATTTTTTTAAATAAAAATGGATATTTCAATGTTACGTACAGTAGAATCCTACTTGTTCCCTTTCTCATGCCTTGCCATATTTAAATCCAGGTTGGTCTTGGCTTTTCTAACCCCATCCCAAAGGACTGGACAACATCTCTATGTTCCTCCTGGGTCACCTGCCCCTGCTTCCACCTGTTGTGTGCTTCCTTTGTGAGTGTGAGTTCAGTCAGCAGCTCCTTGCTCGTGCATTCAGGCCCCCCGCTGCCTTTGATTAAATGCAAGCAACTGTCATCAAATGCCTGACAAATTTCATTCACAACACAAACTTTAGGAAAACTGCAGTATACACTCACAGAAAAAAAGATAAAATGAACAAAAACCCTCAACACTGTGACAAGTGACTGGAAAGTTCTATATATAAAGCATTGTCAACTTCAGATAGCTGTCCATGGAAAACGTAGCACAGTCAGTAATTGTAACTTAGAAACCACTTGTCATTAATTTTCAGGAGAATGGAGAAAAAAACACAGCTATTATAAAATAAGCAAACAAACAAAAAGCCCTACTAGTATAAGCTTACTAAGTATTCCCTTTGATTGCTTTTGTTCCACTGATGTTAAGACCCATTTCTTTAATATTTCTCGATCTTTTGTGATGTGGAAGAATTGTTATGTAGGCAAAAAGCCTGTCATCATTGTTCTCAATTTTTTCATCACCATTATATTCTTTTCCCAGTTGTTGATTCCAGACTTGCTTATTTTCAGCATTTTTATCGTCTGCTATGAATGGGCAGCACAAACTTACTGCTTAATCTAAAATACGTTCTGCCTCTCTTTGGCATGAAAGAAGAAGAGCACTTAATGAAATTTATGCTAACAAGGCTGAGATTCAGGTGCAAAATGCTTAACACGAACGTATCGAAGGTAGATTCTATTATTAAAATAAACATGTTCCTTCACTGTAATTATTCTTTTTTTTTTTTTTTAACAATCTAAGAGTTAGGGACACAGTCAGACTATTTAAGGTCAATATTATTGTAGTAAACAGACAGTAGTAATTTAGACTATTAGCCACTTAGTTATAATAGAACTGCTTGTTCTTATTTGGTTACACATCCCACTGGATAAAACACATTGATTTATTATTCTCTCATGAGACACTTGAATTAGGCATAAAGGTAGAGAATGTGTAAAATTATTTTCAATTCCCAGTCATAACATTGAAAAACCTAGCATTGCTACACACTAAACAGTGGGAATTTAGGACAGACAAAAAGATGCAACTGTCATAAATGCGTAATATGTACAAAAATATAAATCATAAATGATTGGAAATTGAAACCAACTTCACTGTATGCAGGTGGGAAACAGTTTTCAGTGCTTGGGTTTATGTCTTTGCTTGCATAAAGCAGTGGTTGAATTTGCAAGGTTAAAAATCTCTCACTTCAAGTCTTATGCATTGATAATGCCTACAGCCTTCTAAACGGCCTCCTATAACTTACCCATAACATCTTTAACCACACACACAAAACATACAGCCATGCATATGCACACCTTCTTCTGGAACATCTGATGGTCATCCCCAGTTCTTGGTCATATGTGTGTTGATCAAATGCCCTCTCAGACACTTTTAGATATTCCTAGAGTCTTAGAATGGTTAGAGTTGGAAGGGACCTTTCAGACACTTTTAGATATTCCTAGAGTCACAGAATGGTTAGAGTTGGAAGGGACCTTAAAGGTCATCAAGTTCCAACCCCCCTGCAATGGGCAGGGGCACCTCCCACTAGACCATATTCTTTTCACACAAACTGGCTATAGTCACATTACTCTCTCCTGTTATTAGTGACAACAGTTTTCCAGCTGTCAAACGGAAATCAAGATTGAAAGAGATTAGATTCTTCTGTCTACTGGTAATGAAACAGTTCTTTAGGATTTAAATAGCCTTTATATATTTCAAAACATCTCATAAAATGTTATATGAACAATTATTCTCCATAACCTTTTCCTTCACTAGTGAAGAAGTCCTCATATACTTTACTTTTTTTTAATTTTTATTTTCCACAGTGACATTCTTCTACATTTTCTTCTGTAATCTCTCATATATACCCTCACAGAAATAGACGTGTTTTGTACAGGTGGTCCAGCCAAGAAGGTAACAGGAGTGATGACTGGTTTCAGGTTTAGGCACAAAAAGCCTGTAAGTTTTTTGTTGGTCTCAACATTCTCCTCTCAGTCCTTTCACCACCGTATAATGTAGAGAAAAATGGAGAAACAGGGCAAACATCAGGTAGAAGAAAGAAATTGAGGAAAGCAGGGAATTTACGTTTATATTTACCTGCATTAATAAAAAAGACTTCAGCAAACCTACAAATTGTATTTTAAGGAAAGCCAAAAGAACAAATAAATGACATTCAATAACTGATTTCCGTTTCATGCAGTTTTCAGACGTCATGATCATACTACGAAAATATGATATAAATTTATGTTATTTCAGTTACTTAATTAGTAGAATGAAGACTTTGAGAAGAAAATTGTTTCATTGCATACACTTCTCATAAAATTTTATAACAATTTCTCTTTCAGAAATGCTGGTTAATTGTCATTGTTTTAAAGCAGAGAGCTTCAAAAGAGGAAGTTTTCTAATAAGATTTATTCACCTTTCCCAGAACCAACTCTAGTTACCTTGGTTTATGATTTGAAAGTATCTTTGGTATTACAGGAAAAACAGAACTTACCCTCACAGTAGGATTCATTGGTAAATAATGTACTTATAGTATAACATTAAACTATATCACAACATTTAAATTGTAACATACACCTGCAAAGGTGGAACCCACATTTTTCATAAACACAGGCCTCTGTTTCATGAGTTTAAACAAAATACATTAAATTTAGCTGGAGCCACGTGTTCCTTCTCTTTTGGGAAAAGAAACAATGGAAATGTGCCAGATTTTCTTCCTACTAAAAAAAATAACATCAAAAAATACCACCCCCTGAATATTTCCATTACTGTTTTCCAAAAAAATGTTTCTCATATGAGCACTGAGAAGTGTGCAACTATCCAAGAAATGGCAACAAGGGTGATACAAAATATAAAACTCTCTTTCATTAATTTCAAATACTTCTACTCAAGAATAGTCTCTGGATGATGTCAAACAGAGATTTAAGTAGAGAAGAAACCTAAAGGTCTAATAATAAGGAGCTTTCAAGCACTGGGCAGAAAAAGAACATTGGGCAAAGGTCATCATTTCATAATAGGCTACATTTTTTTGGCCTGTAGCTCAAAAAGCATTTCACAAATTGTCTTCAAACTTTCACCTTCCCCTTTGCCTATGTACAGATTTTTAGGAAAAAGAAAATCAGACCAAATGTATTTGGAGGGAGTAGGCTTATAATTAGGCTGGCTGTATGTAACCGCTTCAAAATTTAAGCTGCAGAAAATGTCTTTTTACAGTAGCTAAGGAATAATACATTACCGTACAATAATTCAGGCTTATGGTTGTAAATGATGAAGTGATTTGCTGCATTTTTTCCCTGCAGTCTTTCTTTAGTGATTCTTAACTGGCATTCAGCTGGTGAACATTGGCAATAATTCCTGCTTTTATGTAAGACTTTATGTGTAGAGAAACATCTTCCACTCAATCTAGTACTATATGAAACTGTAGGATATCTAAATCCATATTTTTTTTCTAGAGTAAGTGGTCCCAGTGACTAGTACAGAAATATGTATATGAACAAATTTTGTCTTTGAATAAATTATTTTTAATTTATTTCATTTCTTAAAGAGTTTTAGGCTCCTGTTATTTTCATATTTAAAAATACTGTCAGAGGAATACGTTAGTATTAGTGGAGCTAATGCAAGCTGGAAATAGCACAGTAAAAAGCTTTCTGTAAATAACCTGAACATAAAAAAACATTGAGAAGGACCCAGAAATCCAGAAAAAAACCAAACCAAACCAAAACAATAAACCCAAACATCTAGAGGAACCAGATCCTTGAGAACCTGTTTCTCACATTCTGAACTTGTGAGTCAGACTTGTGAGTCATTGAGACTTGGAAAAATATGTTCCCACTATTGTTCTTATGCTTCTTTGTAAACTATAAATATGTAAATCTTTAGAAACCTACAATATGTTTAAGACTGAAATATTTTCTAAATGAAGAAATGCTTGATTATGAGTTTCAAGACCCTTTCCTATGAACACAAGACAGTTACAGAAGAAAAAAACATAAGATGAGAGAATATGCAGACTTTTTAATAGGAAAAAGTAAATATTTCTTTGTCATTACTTTTCAGAAAAATGTCTCACAACCCAAAATACCAGAGACATGGAAGACAGTAAATATAATGCCTTTTTAAAAAAAAAAAATAACAGTTTTAAAGTATTGGTCAGGAAACTGTGTCCCAGTGAGCCTAGTTAAACTGTTAGCGAATACAATAAAGAATAGGTAGATTTATTATAGAATGGGGAAAAGCTGACAGAGTTTTGTAAGAGGAAATTGTGTCTCACACGTGTCTGGGTTCTCGCTAAGGGAAGCAGGAATGGACATAGGAATGATGTTTGCTATAGCACAATGAAGTACCAAAAGGATATCAATAAGGATCTTCAAAGTCTCTTAGGTACTATGGGATAAGAAGAAAGGCCATCTTGTTGATTACTGACTAATTTAGCACAGGAATAATTGATTCGCTTTCATATTTAGGAAAGTCACCTGTGGAGACCGAAGGAAAATTGGTGTTCAATATGCTTAAAGACAGAAAAAAATTACATTTTGAATTTTGAGACTTCAAAAATAATTCAAAATGTAATAATTTTCACATCTCAAAGACTTTTATTTCCATTTTACCTCAGCCTTTTTTAATATTCTAATTTTTTATACAAAGATAAACATTTTCACCGTTACAACAGTTAATAACAACTCCTTCCAATAACATAAATTTTGCCTTTTTTCTTTTCAATCTGCTCCAGCTGGAACAGTTCCAGCTCTCTCAGCCTTTCCTCTTATGAAAGGTGCTCCAGTTCCTTAACTATATTTGTGGCCCTGTGCTGGACTTGCTCCAGTATGTACCTTTCCTTCTTGTACTGGGGAGCCCAGAACTGGTCACAGCACTCCAATTGAACAGAGGAAAGCAGAAGGAAACACACAGAAATACACCTGCACTCGGTGGGCTGTTCAATGAGTAAAAAAGATACAGATGAGAAATTTCTGAGCGTTTATTTAATAATATGTTGTCTTTAGTGAGTTGAAAGTTCTCAACCCTTTCATTCCCAGTGGCTGCTACTTACCTGGGTCCCATTGCTGCTCTCTGTGCATAACATCTTTTTTGGAAGTCTATCAATAAAATTACTGCACTGATTCAGTTTAACTCTCCGTTAAGAGTGGGCAGAGGGTAGTATTTACATACTATGGAATATTACAGTGTGGTTTTCCAAGTACTTGTGTAGACAGTACAAAGAGGGAGGAGAATCTCCATGCCAGGGTAGGAATATGTTTTTAGAGGTTGATGACAGCTTCATCATTGAAGGAAATTGTCCCCTGGAACAATGCTCTAAGAAATTATTTCTATGCAGGAAGACTCTGCCTAGAGACATGACTTACCTATGCATGTCCCAGTTCTAACAACATCACAAATAATTTGTTTTTCTTTCAGATGCTTCCCTACACAGGTCATCCTACCTATTTGTCTATATTTCTAATTTCAAATCTAGTAACCATTTCCTTAATGGTTACTATGGTAACCTTAATGTTTACAATGGTAACCCATGACTAAGTAAAAATTGGCCTCCCCTTTTCCCCAGTATTATGGCTGGTAGTATGGACCTTTTGAGATAACCTTATATGCATTTATCAGGAATGTTAAAAGGGCCTACTGGCTCAGTCTCCAAGGATTGCCCAAATTCAGGAGGCTGAAATGCCAGCAAGGCACTCTGCCACGAAAACTGGTTTGGGAAGAGAAGTCTCCCTTGAGAGATGTCAGCAAGCACAAAGGTTGTGAGAGGACAAGAGAAGGACAAGAACTCCCCACTTGATCTAACTGGAAAGGTACACCCAAAGCAGAGGGTACAAAAGACTTTTATTTCCATTTTACCTCAGCCTTTTTTAATATTCTAATTTTTTATACAAAGATAAACATTTTCACCGTTACAACAGTTAATAACAACTCCTTCCAATAACATAAATTTTGCCTTTTTTCTTTTCAATCTGCTCCAGCTGGAACAGTTCCAGCTCTCTCAGCCTTTCCTCTTATGAAAGGTGCTCCAGTTCCTTAACTATATTTGTGGCCCTGTGCTGGACTTGCTCCAGTATGTACCTTTCCTTCTTGTACTGGGGAGCCCAGAACTGGTCACAGCACTCCAATTGAACAGAGGAAAGCAGAAGGAAACACACAGAAATACACCTGCACTCGGTGGGCTGTTCAATGAGTAAAAAAGATACAGATGAGAAATTTCTGAGCGTTTATTATGAAAGGTGCTCCAGTTCCTTAACTATATTTGTGGCCCTGTGCTGGACTTGCTCCAGTATGTACCTTTCCTTCTTGTACTGGGGAGCCCAGAACTGGACACAGCACTCCAACTGAGCAGAGGAAAGCAGAAGGAAACACACAGAAATACACCTGCACTCGGTGGGCTGTTCAATGAGTAAAAAAGATACAGATGAGAAATTTCTGAGCGTTTATTTAATAATATGTTGTCTTTAGTGAGTTGAAAGTTCTCAACCCTTTCCTTCCCAGTGGCTGCTCCTTACCTGGGTCACATCGCTGCTCTCTGTGCATAACATCTTTTTTGGAAGTCTATCAATAAAATTACTGCACTGATTCAGTTTAACTCTCCGTTAAGAGTGGGCAGAGGGTAGTATTTACATACTATGGAATATTACAGTGTGGTTTTCCAAGTACTTGTGTAGACAGTACAAAGAGGGAGGAGAATCTCCATGCCAGGGTAGGAATATGTTTTTAGAGGTTGATGACAGCTTCATCATTGAAGGAAATTGTCCCCTGGAACAATGCTCTAAGAAATTATTTCTATGCAGGAAGACTCTGCCTAGAGACATGACTTACCTATGCATGTCCCAGTTCTAACAACATCACAAATAATTTGTTTTTCTTTCAGATGCTTCCCTACACAGGTCATCCTACCTATTTGTCTATATTTCTAATTTAAAATCTAGTAACCATTTCCTTAATGGTTACTATGGTAACTTTAATGTTTACAATGGTAACCCATGACTAAGTAAAAATTGGCCTCCCCTTTTCCCCAGTATTATGGCTGGTAGTATGGACCTTTTGAGATAACCTTATATGCATTTATCAGGAATGTTAAAAGGGCCTACTGGCTCAGTCTCCAAGGATTGCCCAAATTCAGGAGACTGAAATGCCAGCAAGGCACTCTGCCACGAAAACTGGTTTGGGAAGAGAAGTCTCCCTTGAGAGATGTCAGCAAGCACAAAGGTTGTGAGAGGACAAGAGAAGGACAAGAACTCCCCACTTGATCTAACTGGAAAGGTACACCCAAAGCAGAGGGTACAAGAACCCCGGAAAGGTTCAGGAGGAACCAGCTTCCTGTAGAAACACCTCTCAGTAGAAATCAGAGAGGCCAAAGATAGCATTTTCCAAGACCAGTGAAGCCAGTTCAGGATTTAGTTATGGCCATCTAGATTGCAGCAGTGTCTGTTGCTGTTACAGTTAGTCTCCAAACCAGGAGATTGTTTACTTGCTTATGTGGGTGAGAAAATAAATAAGAATAAAAAATACATTTTTCATCAGTTCTTGACTGAATCCTGTTCTGAAAAGAAATGGCATCAGGCTTTAAATAAACAAATAAAAAATCCACCCCCTGCCACATAGACAAATAAATTAAATAACCTCATGATATATACCATTTTAATGTAGCTCTTTCACATATAATGGGATTTTATGTCAGTTAAAGACTCTGAGGCGAGTACAAATTCCCCACTGTAGAAACAGAGTGCATGAATGATGGAATTTTTTAGAAGGAGATCTGTCCAACTTAGTTTTTTCTGGTTTATATTTTTTAATATTTTCAATTTCCAAATAGTTGATGATATAAAAATTTATAACCAATCATTCTGTCTTAGTTGTGTATGACACAGCTGGGCCCTGATTAAAAAAATCTGGATTTTTTAATATGCCAGTAAAATTATAACATTAATACATTGTGTAAATTAAAGGGCTTAATCAAGCTTAAATACAGCTTAAAAGGCTCAAATTAAAATTGAAAATTGCCTTTCAAATTTTTCCCCTCATATTTACAGTGAATTTCAGAAACAGACATGGCTGAGCCTGGTAACAGAGCTCATGAGCTGTGTCATGTTCCTCTTAAACTTCCTCGCTTTTGATTGAATTCACACATTGTCACATTCAGTTTGTTTTTCATAACAAAAATATTTGTCAACATTTTGATGGCCCTTACCTGCCTCCATGAGGGATGGGTCACAGTCTTCCTGGGACTCAATGTATCTATGTTTAAGTTTAGATGTGTCAGGTTGGGCATGCAACCATGACTGAAAGATTATTTTAGATTTTTCAGTTTGCTATATCGAAAAATATTGTCAAAATATCAATCTCTCTTCCATGCACTCCTGCTGCAATAGAATCACAGGGAAATATAAGGTTAATGATGAATGAAGTCAAAAGAAATTTAAAATAAATTAATGAAAGATTTATGAAGTCATCAGCTGCTGGCATTTAGTAACAAGAATGCTCAGTGTTTTGATTTTTGGAAATGTGTTTAAATCAACACACCAGAGTGATGAGAGTTTCTTATTAAGTTGATGAATTGCACTTGGTACCACTTCTATTTAGAAGCATATTTCCTACGATCAGGAAACAAGCAGAAGCTAAAGCATATCTCATATACTATGAAAACTATTGAATCAAAATTTCACCAGAATGTTTTCACAAATTAATCTTTTCTGTATTCTCACCAGGATGTCAAAAAAACCCCAAATAAAGAACAAAATCAATCAAAACAAATAACTTTGGTCTAAGAGAATGTTTTCTCACACTTTCATTGCAGCTTCATGGAGGCCAAACGCAACTCTGTGATAAGTTGGACCTGCAGAGTAGAGGGTAAGATCTTTATCAAGTGACACCTCAGATGACGTATGATGTAGTGTATTTTCATATAAACACATCCCAGACTATTTTATACCAAGCCAATATATTGTAACTAGGGCAACCTCCCTTGCCTTGGGCCACTACTGCTGAACCTACGTCTGTATTACATGTATATTTGATCATTTTGACCTGGACTCACAGATATATTCTCATCTGGTACAAATCAGTATGGGTCTAATTGGTTTTTTTGGGATATAAATTCTATATATGTAATAACATATCAGATAAATTTACCCTAAACATTTTCTTTTATGTCACAATCCACAGTATCTGTCTGAAAATACAAGCAGCTAAGAAACTTCTAGTAGATAGAAGTATTAGGCCAAAATGTTCTATTCCTTTTTAGATGTAAGAAAGTGATATAGTATAGATAAATGTAATCGTACATTTCTCTATAACATATTTCCCTGGGAAAAACAAAAATCACCCCACTGAACCTTTTGATCCTGCTTACCACACACACTTCTGCGCTGTAAGATTAGTGGTAGTCATTTCTCTTTATTAATTCCCACAGGCTGCAAACAAACTCTCATCCTCACTGTAAAGTCCTTCATGGCTTGTGACAGGACATACCTTTTTCTTTGTATATCACTGTACATCTTCACTTTAAAGTCCTTCATAGCTTGTGACAGGACATACCTTTTTCTTTGTATATCACTGTACACAATATTTTGCAAAGGATGTTTAGTTTCTTTAAATAAATGTTTAACTTGGATGTGAGACAAGTTGCTTTCCGTTTTCATTAGCAGTTGTTATTTGGTTGGTTGTTCATTACTTGTAACTTTATTTTCTAACCAAATTTGCCTTCTCATTCCGCCAAAATTCAGTATTCATAGCCAAGAAAGAAAAATAAGTCAAGTTATGTAATTTTCAGACATCATTCCTTTCTTGGGCAAGAACTTCTTTTAATATAAATCAAAGCACAGACAGTATAAGAAGGGCAAGCTTGGTCATTAACACAGTAGTATGCTCAACTAATTTTAGTATATTTATCATAATCTTTTTAGCTGCAAGGGCAAGGTCAGTATGTATTCTAATAATATGCACTTTGGTTTAAAAAATTTCACTGAAATAAGTCATGATCTGACAGTCCTCTGTAGGAAGGACTATCAAATACATTGGAAAAACACTTAATAACTCACATTAATTTAATTTGATTTGTCAGAATACCTCTATTTATTCCATGGATGCTTCTATTTCTGATTTCTGTCAGAACACCTCTATTTATTCCATGGATGCTTCTATTTAAGTTCAATGATACTGTGTGCTCCATTCCAGATGATTTTCAATAAACTTGATAATATTACTAATATGCTGTGTCTTGAGTAGGAAAAATAAAAAGTTTATATTTCAAGTATGTAAAGTTCTTGACCTGTTCAGCTTGGACTATGAAGTCTGAGTGAGACCAATAAACTTTATAATATTATTAATATGCTGTGTCTTGAGTAGAAAAATAAAAGTTTATATTTCATGTACATAAAGTAAATGCAAAGTTCTTGACCAGTTCAGCTTGGACTATGAAGTCTGAGTGAGAACAAAGACACTGATTTACTCTGCCCAAAGGCCTGGGACAGGGTGTACTAAACTTTTTTAGAAGATTTCATACAAACCACAGTCTAACAATTTGTGTTCTGGTCCGGATGTTAATTAGTTTCTCCAATTTTTATGAGAAGGACTTAAAGATATTAAATTCTGCACATTTCAACTGCATCAGACTCAGAAGTTTAATCTGTTACAAGCTGGTAACAAAGCAGTCTACAGTGTAAATGTGCATTGTCAGCATTAATTGATGGTCCAGGTAATGAGACAAGAAAGATAGAGGTATATACTCTTTTCTGCTCCTGGTGTAGCCATCCACTGTCTTGCTTGCCTTGAAATAACTCACCTCTTTCTTCCAGAGTATCTCTGAAACAATATGTTGCAATAAACAATCTTGTCTACTTTGAAAAAAACTCACCTCTTTCTTCCAGAGTATCTCTAAAACAATATGTTGCAATAAACAATCTTGTCTGCCACTGAAGTCCTACAGCCAATATCTCTGCTTATATATTTTAATATACACATCTGTGTGGTGTTTGTGAACCAGGCAGCCTTTGATAAGAAAACAGGCTCTTGCTGAATCCTACAATATAGATAGTAATGGCTAAAAACAGAGCTTCTTTTGCTGGATGAGTGAAATAAATCCAAAATTAGTACATGCCAAACAATTTTGTGTAATTAATATCTCACAGTGCTCTACTTTTCAATTACCTATATGCTATACATAGATGTAAATAACAGAAAGTGTTCTTAAAATGTTTCAATTAGAACCTTGACGTTAATGATAATTAACAGGCTATTATAAATCTAATGCTTGCTAGATCACAGACTTTTTCAGATTTGGGTCAGAAGTTGAGTTTAACACAAAGAATTGTGAAAACAAACCAGCTCTGTGTCTTTATGACAGACTATTTCTACATAGCCAAAATGATCTAATGCAATTTTCATGCCTTTGAGTGAAAATCAGTATAACATCCCTTTGTACAGTGTTTTCCTCAGCATTACTTGGAAGTAAATTATATTTGTCATTCACAGGTGCTGTTATATCCCGGATAGATCAATCTACGTATGATTTATTACTTATTCCAGCCACTCTCTACACACTATATCATATCTAGGTTTTCTTAGCTGTTTGGCACATCCTGCATTGTGAGCTTGGGGTTTTTTTTTTTTTTAAAGTGTTTGGATCATTTC
>NW_015090891.1:2842548-2863922 GCF_001431845.1 Calidris pugnax
GAAAAACACTTAATAACTCACATTAATTTAATTTGATTTGTCAGAATACCTCTATTTATTCCATGGATGCTTCTATTTAAGCTCAATGATACTGTGTGCTCCATTCCAGATGATTTTCAATAAACTTGATAATATTACTAATATGCTGTGTCTTGAGTAGGAAAAATAAAAAGTTTATATTTCAAGTATGTAAAGTTCTTGACCTGTTCAGCTTGGACTATGAAGTCTGAGTGAGAACAAAGACACTGATTTACTCTGCCCAAAGGCCTGGGACAGGGTGTACTAAACTTTTTTAGAAGATTTCATACAAACCACAGTCTAACAATTTGTGTTCTGGTCCGGATGTTAATTAGTTTCTCCAATTTTTATGAGAAGGACTTAAAGATATTAAATTCTGCACATTTCAACTGCATCAGACTCAGAAGTTTAATCTGTTACAAGCTGGTAACAAAGCAGTCTACAGTGTAAATGTGCATTGTCAGCATTAATTGATGGTCCAGGTAATGAGACAAGAAAGATAGAGGTATATACTCTTTTTTGCTCCTGGTGTAGCCATCCACTGTCTTGCTTACTTTGAAAAAAACTCACCTCTTTCTTCCAGAGTATCTCTAAAACAATATGTTGCAATAAACAATCTTGTCTGCCACTGAAGTCCTACAGCCAATATCTCTGCTTATATATTTTAATATACACATCTGTGTGGTGTTTGTGAACCAGGCAGCCTTTGATAAGAAAACACACTCTTGCTGAATCCTACAATATAGATAGCAATGGCTAAAAATAGAGCTTCTTTTGCTGGATGAGTGAAATAAATCCAAAATTAGTACATGCCAAACAATTTTGTGTAATTAATATCTCACAGTGCTCTACTTTTCAATTACCTATATGCTATACATAGATGTAAATAACAGAAAGTGTTCTTAAAATGTTTCAATTAGAACCTTGACGTTAATGATAATTAACAGGCTATTATAAATCTAATGCTTGCTAGATCACAGACTTTTTCAGATTTGGGTCAGAAGTTGAGTTTAACACAAAGAATTGTGAAAACAAACCAGCTCTGTGTCTTTATGACAGACTATTTCTACATAGCCAAAATGATCTAATGCAATTTTCATGCCTTTGAGTGAAAATCAGTATAACATCCCTTTGTACAGTGTTTTCCTCAGCATTACTTGGAAGTAAATTATATTTGTCATTCACAGGTGCTGTTATATCCCGGATAGATCAATCTACGTATGATTTATTACTTATTCCAGCCACTCTCTACACACTATATCATATCTAGGTTTTCTTAGCTGTTTGGCACATCCTGCATTGTGAGCTTGGGTTTTTTTTTTTTTAAAAGTGTTTGGATCATTTCGACTTAGTCACTTGGCTCCTTCTCTTCGTTTCCTACATGTTTTTCATCTTTTTTATATACTTCGTAAACACCTCTGGCTGCCTCACTCATGGTGAATAACAGCCACGTCCCTCCCCCATTCCAAATCCTGTCTCCAAACTCGGTCTTTCCCTGACAGTATTTCTAATTTCTCACTAGTTTCTCCGTTTACTCCAACTTGTCCTAGAGCTCCCCTTGCTGTTGGATGCTGTTATGAGGCAGTGAAGCTTAAACAAAAATTAGTGTATAATACAGGCAGCAGCCAAATAACTGTTCACAGTGTTTTGATGTTATGGCGTTATACAAACCAGAATGATATAAGAAACTGAGCAAAGTTTTTAACATTCAGGAACAACTACTAAAAAATGCAAGGTTTATCTATGCAATCTACAAATCTTTGAAGAAAACAATGCTTGACAACACAGGTTTTCTTCAGAAATAGATTGAAACACAGGTATTTTTCTCAAAGATCATGCTTATGAAAAAATATTACTCTTGCTTTCAAGATAATAATTCTTTCTACTATTTAAAAATGTTAAGATTACCAATACGGAATAAAGCTAATGGAATAATAATAAAAAAATTTTAAAAATGTAAAAAAGTAATTAAAGTAGAAAAACATTTGCAGATGTAGTAAATCAGGACTTAAAAGTCTAGAATATAATTCTAATAAGTTATATTCAGCTCTTAAAGAATGAAATGCCTTTTCTCATACAATGCACTGCAATTTCTCAGTCACTCAGGTATCATTCTTAACTAACAGGTTACTAAAAATATAAGATTTTAGGCTTTTACAGCACTGTTTTTAAAAACTGAGAAATAGTTTTATTACACAAAGCCTATTCTTCACCTTTATAAAGGTACAACAAAAGATTATTTTTATCTTTTTTTTTCTATTTAAACAATAGGTGTCTAAAAATGTCATCAGCAACTATATAACTGGATATAATTTATTAATGTTATTGATAGTATGTTGTAAATAATAAGCCAAGAACTTTCTCTTAGAGGACACAGGATTTCAAATACATTACTTTAAAAAGAATTAGTCATCTCAGAAAACATTAAAAATCATAATTTATGGATCTAGTACATTTTTTTTGTAACTATTATCGTATGCTGTTTCTCAGAGTATCAGAGGAGGTTTTGCTTTTACTAATCACTGCTACAATACTAATGACTACAGTAGATATGGGAGGAATTTTCAATTCTGCTTCCTTGTAAATAAGAGTTTACATTCGCATTCAGAATATGAGAGACTGAGATTGAATTTTTTAAACGGAAACTGCAAGAAGGTCATCGTGATTTTGTGGATAGTATTGCAGTAAAACAACAAAAAAAAAGCTTTAAACATGATTATCTGTCTTTGAATGCCGAACCTTTCAAAACTATGTCTTTTCACACAAAACAGAAAACCAAACCTTTTCTATGAGTGATGGCAAGGGAAGGGAGGCAGAAAGTGTTCCCAAAACACTGGTAGTGCTGACCACAAAGCACATAAAAATCATCCTTATTTGGGGTACATAGACACTTCAGAGTACATAGTACACAGAATATAGTATATAGCAGTAAATTGGCTTATATTTAAGGGATTGACCTTATGGAATATTTTAAGCAATGCTTTTGATCTGCTTGAGATCTTTTTCTTCTGCACTACTGGGATTGAATAAAAAGAAACACAGAAAAAAAGTCTATCCCTACAAAATTCTCTCCGTACCCAAAAAGAACCAACCAAACAAAATGTAGGGTGATAGCAGTTGTCATATTTCATTCAGATGTTATGCATATAAAAGTACTTTCATTCGTCTGATCCGCACTTGCACTGAAAAGATGTTTTGTTCCTTGTTGCTGTCTGGCAGAACAGTAAAGTAGCATAAGTAGAAAGGCCCTGAGGTATGAAATGACCTTTCTAGTAAGGTGATAAAAACATCTTCATTAAAGGCTGAGAAACACTAAGACCATCAAGATTTTTAAAATTAATTGTTCCATATTACTGAAACAAGCCCCAAACCTTATTGTATTTGGAAAACAAAAAGTCTTATGACTGTAATAACAGACTTACTTGTTACCTACTTGAGTAAATCTATGCATTCCAAAAATTGTATGATGTATTTATGATGTATGTTTCAACATCAAACACTTTTGTCTTCCGTTGTAAAAGCCTTTTCTGCATTTCGTTCTATTGACTTCCATCTTTTCCTTCTTTCTTTTTTTCTTTTCATTTGGGCCTGAGCTGTCTCCATCCAGAGATAAACACTTTGAAATACATCATTTTGGTACATCTTCTTAGATAATATGAATTTCACAGTTTCCTGAAGTATTACTAGTTGCCATTGTTAGATTATTGTTGTTAAGTTGGTGGCATTATCTCCTTGGGAGTCTGTCATTTTTAATTGTTTGCTCAACCTGATTTTCTGTGTTTAAGGTCTATGTAACAACGAGCTCAAGATTATCAGATGGTTTCTGATATCCTGGTTTCATTCATACAAATGAACAAAGGTATCAGCTAACTAGCCCCTCGCTCAGAAAAGAACCTGTTTAAAAGCATCACAGAAAAATAGTAAGCAGTTCTACTGCCAGGTAAAGCAATAAAAAAAAACGTAGGTCCTATTATTCAAATCATTATTTAAGAATCTGTGCTTACTAAATCTATTTGCCCTGGTTCCACAGTGCATTCTTTTCAAGATCCCTCACAGATCTAGATAAAAAATAGCGATTAATATAATGAGGTGACAAATAAAAGCGTTAGCAGTATTTTTTGTGCTGTTACTTACCATGAATTATTAAAGGCAAAAGACAAGAAGCAATGTAAGCGTGCCGAGGGCCATCCGAACAGCAGGAAGTCAGGATGAGTTCTTTGAATAAGCCCTTGTCAGAAAATTAGAAAATGCTGAAATATTGAGTTGAATGCCTAGTTCCTACTTCAGGATTCCTTTCTATGCTCAGGATTCCTTGCTCTGCTGAAACAAAAAAAGGACAAAAAGGGAAAAACAATAGGTCCACACATTGAGTAGGCATAGAGTAATTTTCTACCCTTACAAAGAAGGTGGGAGCGAGGGGGGAATAGGAGAAGAATCAATTTAATTAATGGCTAATGCATTATATTGCTGCCTGAAAAGACAGATTAGGAAGCATCAACCAACATTATGACCATACAACCTTTTCTGTTCATGCCTACAGAAGATGATCAAGACCAACATAAGATCTTCTCAACACTGTTCTTCAAAATTGAAAGATCAAAAAGATAAAGCTCTGAGGTTTCCAAATGAAGATTACTTTATCTACAGTAAATAAAGAATTCGAGATTTCTTGAAACTAAGTTCATCTTTTTCACCTACTTTGTTTCCTATCAGCTATTTCAACATATACCCTCTAGCTATTTTAGAAATTGTCTCCCAAAACCTAAATATTTTAGAATTAAGCTAAAAAGAACTACAAAGATTTAATTTATGTAGTCTTATAAAGAAATATCATATTATTTTTAGCATTCCCACCCCATTCTGCTGAGTGACAGAGCGGGTTGGTGGGCATCTGTCATCCAGCCAAGGTCAACCCATCACACATTGCTACTTGACTAATTCTTTTACCTCCTGGAACCGCTTTACTTCCTGTATCTAATTTCATTTGTCCAATTACTTCTTCCCACTGGCATAAACTACATTTTCTAGATAGCATGTAGGACGGATCCATTCCTTGTGTTGGGGCTGGACACAGAATTCTCCATCACTCTGGATGTGCTGATTGAAAATACAAAGATTCTTGTCAGGAGCAAAATTCTGATGTGGGCTTTAGAGGTGAGATGAGAGTGATGAAGTAAACAAGAAATAAAGCAGTACCCACATATCTTCTCTTATTAGCCCCTGTTTTAACACAGGGGAATTATATCAATGGTACTATATTAAAGGAACATTTTAGTAGCCACTAAATATGATGTAAATATAGTGTAGAATGAGCAGTGACTGAAAACAGGGCTATAAGAAATCTAAATTCTCTGATACAAATCCTTCTGGAGCTACTCACCTGACTTCATTATCCTAATGAACTTGCACTTTATAAGGAATAGGAATAATATTAACATGCTTGAGAGATTTGGGGGACCTAATTTATATTTTTGAAAAAGCTCTCATCTAAGAATCTGAACTGGCACAATCCCTTAATTGAGAACTCCGTTGAGACTCTTCCTTTGTCTCACTGCAAGTTTGATTAATTTGATAAAAAACAAATACCTGGTTTAGTGCAAAACAATATTTTTTGTTTATACAAAATTGGTCACAACTCCTTATAGGAAAGTGCTTGAGAGATATGGGGGACCTAATTTATATTTTAAAAAAAGCTCTCATCTAAGAATCTGAACTGGCACAATCCCTTAATTGAGAACTCCGTTGAGACTCTTCCTTTGTCTCACTGCAAGTTTGATTAATTTGATAAAAAACAAATACCTGGTTTAGTGCAAAACAATATTTTTTGTTTATACAAAATTGGTCACAACTCCTTATAGGAAAAAAAAAGGTTGTATTTGTTTGAGAGACAAACTCTCAATGTTCATATGAAAAAAAACCCTAAAATAATTTAAATTATCAGAAATATGGTGTAAACAGTCTTCATTTATTGCCAAATGCACATTCCTGAGACTAAATTAAACCTCCTTGACCTGAAAGCCTTAATTCATTAATAACTAGAAGAGAAAAATACAAAGGAATACCTTTTTTTGCTGTAAACTCTTCATGCCAATTTCTGTTATGTTATTGAGGACACAAGGGATTCATGAAAGGAATTTTCCAAAACGTGGGGGGTTGTTAAAGAGAAAGACAGACCACAGTAGCCCAACAAATTAACCCTCCAGCTAGATACAACTCTATTAATTGCAGACACTCTTATATTAAACTGTTTCCAACCCCCTGCTGAAATCGCCCTCATGAAACCTCTCAAAATAATTTCATTCTTTGACAGGTTAAATTATGTTCTTCCTGCTCTATAAAAGTGGTTGACACATTTGTTCCAAGTATTAAAATGAGATGATAAAAAAAAAAAGAGAAAGTGGTACTGTTTTACCTGAAATGGATCTGAAATTTAATTTTTTATTTGTTTGCTTGTTTGTTTTCTTTTGGCAAACAAACTGTCGGTTTTATCTGTGTATTTATTTATATAAATTATATTTATCTGGACTACATAGTGACAACTGCAGGTAAAGCTACTTAAAAATTTAAGATATAAACCCTTTAGGATTTCAGTTACAAGTTTCTTATAATTTTTCTCGAACTTTTTGTTTGTGGTTGAAAATTCTCACATTTACCCTTTGGTTGAATAAGATCTTTCTAAATGTTAGAAATTACAGATTCACACAAATTCACAGATTCGACAGAGATGGAAGGGACCTCTAGAGATCATCTAGTCCAACTCCCCTGCTAAGCAGGATTCCGAGAGCACATTACTCAGGACTGCATCAAGGTGGGTCTTGAAAATCCCCAGAGAAGGGTTTGGTAACTACAATAGTTTAAAATACAAAAATGATAAAAATGCATTTACCTGAATAGATGGATATGTCGAATAGATAAACAACTGTCAGGAGAAGCATATATTGTCTTCGAATTTTGCCCAGGATATTATTCACTGATCTTGAATGTAACTTTTAAGGAATACATAGGCATCAGAGAAAATTAGCCCGTTGTTAGCCAAAAATTCTGTGCCAAAAAAAAAAAAAAAAAAAAAAATTAAATGCACTGCCAAGTTTTTACAAGTGATTAATAATAAAATTCAATAAAAAAATGGGCAAATTGTTTCATTCTTTTGAATAACTTTTAAGGAATACACAGACATCAGGGAAAAATTAGCCTGTTGTTAGCCACAAAAAAAAAAAAGGAAAAAAAATTTTAAATGCACTGTCAACTTTTTAGAAGTGATTGATAATAAAAAATGGGCAAATTGTTTCATTCTTTTGAGAAAAAATATTTAAAATAGAATCTAGACAGTGCATTTGTGATTTTATTCAGAACGCATCATTTAAAATACCAAGGCAAATCTTGTATTACAGCAGTGTCCCTAGTGACAATATAATGACACTACACCACTAACAACTTCACGGCTTTAAAACGATTTGATGACTAAGAAACTCCTTCCAAGAGTAACAAATCTATGCATGCAATTTCACGAAGGAGAGGCCGCAATTAATAAGTCACACGTTCTGTGTAGTACGCCTAATGAGACCATTAACAAGTTGGAAGTGTGTAACCAGTGAGTGAGAGCAGGTTTCTCCAACGGTGTTTTTCAAGTCCCCTGGGCATCACTCACATGTGCCAGACATCGAGACTGATGAACCTTTTGCTCCTCTAACACCTGTGCAAAGTAATAGCTTAAGATGCCATGTGAAAAACAGGATTTCATCTGCCAAAGATGATCTAAGTTGAGATATTAATTATTCCTTTGGGAACTGGGTACAGTAATACACACTCTTTAAATGCTAACATGAATACATCAACATGAATTTTTCAGATCTGAAGCTAGCAGAATCCAGAGCTTGTATAAGCAACCATCAAGCTACGGGCAAAGCTGCTAGTCTTCAAGACAGATTTTTAGGTCTCTCTATATTTTAAATTCATAAAATTGCAAGGTAATTGTTAAATCAGCTGTTGATTGCACTTGGAAAAATTAGACAGCCCTGTGATTTCTCATTTGAAGACCTTTATTTGCTTTCATCATCAGTTAAGAATAATTTCTCTTTAAAACAATGAGCTCATATAGCATTTCTACAATTTTTGCCAAAAAAAGTCTGATAGTAAATTTGAATTCTTCAGTTTGGCCAAACTATTGCTAAAAATTAGAGTTTTATTTTATAAGTAGACTACTGACGACCCGTTTACATGTTACCTTTGGATTATGTTTTAATAGAATCATACAAATTAAGTCCAAAATAAAACAACAACATGAGAAGGTGATCCTTCTTTTAAGCTATATATTTCAAGGTGTTTTTCATAGTTGACTAATGCTCTTAGACAACTTTTTCAGCTTTGGAATAAAGGTATTTGATCTAAAAGATAACCTGAGAGTTGTAGGCATTCAGACACAATTATTTTCTTAACAATTTCACTTGAGAAAATTGATTGAAAGAAGAGAGATCAAAGGCAATCCCCATATATCCACATTCCCTCTCAAGTAGTTATACTCAACACTAATACATTTTAAAGGGTTCTTTACATTCCTCCCTTCCCTTTGGGGGGAAAATAAAAAAGATCAGCAATCTGTTTCAGCTCAAATGCTAAACTTCAAACCCATCTATAGTGTGTCTTGGAGATCCAGAGACAGATAAGGCAAGAATTTTTACAAAATTCAGGATTTGTTTGAATTTCTTGCTCTATTGTCTAAAGGTTTGGGAAAGAATAAAGGGAAAGAAAATAGATGTTATTCAAGATGTTTAATTCATCCCCTCTCACTAATCAAAGGCAAAAGAAACTTGGGGCAGAGAGAAAACCTTAGAATAATCAACTGATCATGAAAAAAATAGGTCAAACACAAGAGCTTTATAGGAAAAAAAACACCCAAACAAACAAAAAAGTTGTTTTTCATGTGGTTTTGTATCCTGTGATTAGATTTTCTTACAGTTTAAATTCTGATTGAAGCTTTCCTTGTGACAGAAAATATCTTTGCAGTTTTTTCCCAGTGTCTTATACAGGCTGAGTTCCTTCTAAGCCGTGTTTTTCTAAAGGCATCATCAATTTACTCTTCCTTCACTCAAATATTTATTTTGATGGCATTTTGTGATGTATTTTTTTTTTAAGTTAAGACCTCCATATAGAATTTTTTCAGAAATGTAGTAGAGTCAGAAACTACTGGAAAAATGGTTTATAAAACTTATTTTCTTAGGAGACAAGATTAAAAAAAAAAAAAAAAAAAAAAAGAGGTTGTGCCCATTGTGCCCAGGAAAAAAATGAAAAAGCACAGCATAAGGAAATAAGGCAATGATTGAGGAGTGTAGTTATTTCCTAAGTGCAATACACACAGGAAAAATAAAAACATTAAATGGAGTGGTAAAAGTTGCAAGTTTAAGAGATTTAATCTTTTAAATCCTTTAAAACTCCTCACCATAATGTATCAAGTTGGCAACTAGAACGTTGTCCCAGTTCAGGGAGAGAAGTGTAACCTGAAGTCTCCATTGACGGTCAAAGACACAATTTAGAGCTAAGAAACTATGTGTCTGTGCTTTATCTACTACAATTGTCTCCTTTTGAGACAAAATAAACTGATCAGAGAAATACGCAGTCACGTGATATTAAAATCCTCCACAGGAAATAATTAAACAAGACAGGACATGATAAAATGTTTTAAAATACTTAACCTAGTGAACAGATTGGTTTCACCTCTGCCTCATACTTGGCATTTTAGAATGCTTTGATAATACATATTCTAAAAATGTAGAATCAAGCAGAAAAATGAACATTTATCCAACTCCGAAGAAGATAAAAGCCTACAAATAAAATAAATTTTAGTAAGCTCTTTACTGAAACGAAAGCTTCAGTACTAATTAAATTAACATTGCAAGTGCCAGGGAAAAGTTTGTGAAGAGATTTCTACAGAGAACACAAAACTTTAGTATAAGCAACTATGAAAAAGAATCTCTTTGTAACAAATCTTATGACTTCTAAGACTTTTCTTAAGAACATACAACAGGGCTTTGAAAATACCTGAACACTGTATCCATCTCATTTAAATGTATGTTTGGAGAGTGCAAACACCCCGACTAATTAAAATACATTAGCACCACGATGAGGATGTGTGTGTATGTTGAAAGGCTGTATTTAGTTTACACTGAGAGATGACTTTCACTACAGTAAAACTGTGATATAGACAAGTGAAATGCTCAGTATTTTAATGTGTGAAATCAAAGGCAACAATACAAATTGAAAATGAACTGCCTGTTCTCAGAAGAAAATACCATATACCAAGGAAAATTAGAGTGAACAAAGGTATAGGCATCATTTAAATTGATGAATGATCATCTTTATTCCCAACAAAGGTAGATTCAGTTTGAGCCATAAAACTGTGATGCAATGATCAGATAGGATCACAGATAATAATCAAAGTTGCAAAATAATGGATTTTTAGGAGTATGGAGAGCTTCATAGGATGGTGTATAACCTGGAGACATCTTAAGGTCATCAAATGGTAGAGCAGAGTCTAGAAGATATCTATAATACCTGATAATGCCCATTCTAAGTATTCTGTTAAAGCTTTTCTGTGCTTGCTCCAAGTTGTGACCATAGCAGTCTTCCTTGTGCAATATACCAACTACAGTAATGAGAATAAACTGTTCACCAGAAAGAGCTTTCCAAACATTCTTCAAGTGTGGGCTGTTAAAAAATATTCAAGCAAATTATCCGAGTGTTTTCATGCTACAAGAGTACATTGTAACTGTGATGATATAAATTTACACAGAAATATTTCCACATTGCTCTGTTCCTTTCTGAAGTACACTGCATTTCAGCAACAAAACGATAGGTGGACCAAATACTCAAAATACTTCAAATTTTAATTCAATAAAAGCGTTGTTTCTGAAAAATAGAGTGAACGTAGTAATACAGTGATAAAAGTTTTCAAAAGTTAAAAAGATGAATGATCTATAAAGCACTTCTGAAGATTAAATTACTGTTGAGTTTCATGAATACTGCAAAAAAGTAGACAGTGATGGGTCTATTGTGCATAATTTGTTAGGGAAATGTAATTATTACACATAACTGAAGTCAACCATCCCCAAAATCACATGAAACTACAGTATACAAAACAGAATATTATATGCTGTAATTTGTGTATTGTTTTTTGGCAGAGAAGGGGAGAAAGAAATGACAATGTTCAGCCACTGGTGCAATGAACTGTGTTGTGTTTCATTGTATATTTGAAGTTATGGTCTACAAGAATAAATAGAAATAACTGTCAGGATGGTGACCAACACAGAACAGCATCTGACAGGCATTTGCCCACACCCAAGGAAATGGAATGGATGACAGGGGACTTGTAAAGATAAAACTCTCACAGGAGTTCATTGAGCTCCTGGACCATAACATTAGTTCTTTTACATGATGGTCATCTATATATTCACACTGACATGCATATATTTACATTATTATTTACACATACGCAACCGTAGGACAAAAAAAAAAGAAAATAAAAATTTTAATTTTCATTAATATCAAATCATAAAAGTCTACGTAGCTAAATTTGGTATTTCTGATATCAGTATGTAGGCAATCTCAGTCTTATATGGTATTGCTAATAGGGTTACCTACCTGCAAATAGCCTTGCTCTCCCCGAGTTGGATGTAGCTCGCCCCAGACATCGTTATCCTGCTTTAGCCATGACTCTTCCCTGTGCCTCTAATTGAGTACAAGACATGTCAGGAATCCCAAATGAGTAGACTTATCACTTTTTGCAGTTTCTTCTTAAAGTTATCAAACTGTAACAGCAAAAGATCTCATTCTAACAGGATGAATTCTGAGACAGAAGTCTGTTCAGGGGCACAGTATGCAAAGTGACACACAAACGGGGAAAAAATGTTTGAAAACAGATTTTTGTACACTGATTGTCTTCTCGTAGGAAACATCTATTAGTAATTGCAGCACAAGCTAAGAGAGAGAAAACAGGGACAACAGAGGGGATCAGAAGGGATAAATTCTATTTTAAAACAGGAGAGGGATATGCAAAACTTGTATTAAATTCAAAATAGCTCAAGGATGCAAAGTCTGTGTCTCTTTTGCAAAGGCAGATCTAACATTTCCACCTTTGCTTAGGATCCTTTGATGATTTGGCTTTTGATGTGGCCTGATAGTATTTTTGTTTATTTAATGTTGCTTTTTTCTTTAGCTTCTTTAGTAGAAGCACTAGTTGGGGGGAGAGGAGCATTGGATTCAAGCTTGTTTTAAAAGCATAACAAGATATAAAACTATATTGACATAACATTAAGACTTTAAACTCATCAAAAACATTGTGCTGAATGAAAGAAATTAATTTTTTAAAAAGCATTACGATACACGATAGTATATGAGTTGATCATATCTGAGTCCAAAAAATTTTGAAGTTCTTCGTGCTAAGATTACACAAAGAACCTTATTAATTTTTTTAAAAGCATTACGATACACGATATTATATGAGTTGATCATATCAGAGTCCAAAAAATTTTGAAGCTCTTCGTGCTAAGATTACACAAAGAACCTTAATTGTGGCATAATGCTGGATTTGGTAACTTTATTACTACAATTTTAGTGTTGTTTTCTACTGTAATTTATGATATATATACAGTTGAGTACTGACACCAATTTTTAAAAAATTTATTACATTGATTTATACACCAAATAATTTTGATAAATATAAGATACCATTTTTAAAGCATGTCAAATATAAAAGCCTTTCCTTTCTTCAAAGAGGAAAATTAAGAGGCAAGTAAGAATAATCAACTCTGACACTCAGAAAATTTAGTAACCTGTTTGGATTCAAAATTTGCCCCCTTATACAGTGTGTTTTTTCAAATGTTGGCTGACATCTTACAGTAACATGGTCATGTATTTTATAAAATTAGACATATCAAAATGCCAGCTAAATTTAAGAAGCTATGTGAAATATTATAATCCAAATAAATATTCTGTGATAAATGCCTTTAATTTTCAGTTTTGTTTCTGTGCACTATTTCTGAGTGACAAACTCATAAACTATCTTTGAGTTATGAACTCATAAATGGTCAAATGAATTACATTGCTCCATAGGACACTCAAGGAAAAAGAAGAAAAGGAAAAAGAAGAAAAAACAAAAAAAGAAAAGAGAGGCAGAAGAAAAAAGCACCATCCAAGGAATGTCAACAGATTTCATATTTTTAAATTAATGTCTTAATTTCAAAAGGGCCTTTTTTTTTTGCAGAGAATCAGAAGAACTCACAGAAGAAAAGGAGTCATGAAAAATCTAACGTCTGTCAAACCACAGTTCAGAAATAGCTATTGAAACAATTCAGTTAACCAAAACTTGGCTGATGCTGTGACAAGCTTTGTACCAAAAAGGCCATTAATATCTCACAAACCAATATAAATATTCCTTTACAAAGACATTCAAGTTTTTAAGAGAAAACTGGAAACTGGAACATGTAAAGAATATTTGTTCGCTCTGTCTGAATATTCCTCCAATTAAAACAGAAATCTGTTCTTTAGTTTTTATCAGTAGACTATATAATTATTCTAATAATAAAAATAAAAAATAATTCTAATATCTCTAATTTTAATAAGAAATAATAATAATTCTAATATCTCTATATAATCTTGTAATTCTATTTATTTTTTATGTTTTGATTCAGGAGTATCTACAGTGCTCTTTACCTTCTTTATACAAGTAAAGGGGAAGAAAATAACCAATACCTTTTCATCAAAGAGTGTGATCAATCAGGGTTCACCCAGATAAAGCAAGAATTGAACTCAGTCTTCCTGTATTTTGGAACTGCATCCTCACCATTAGCTGACATTTCACATTCATTATTGGAATTTACACTTTGAATTTACATTTAAATAAAGTGTCTTCAAAGAAAGTGTCTTATCAATAACACCACAACGCAAAAGAAGTCTGAAAGTTTTGTAGAGCGTTTCTACCTTCCTCTTTTGAAATGTAGATGGCTATTCTGGGTCGGACTGATATTTTTTTTTGGTTTACAGAGCCTTTATTTTAATGAACACTCCTCTGAAAAACACAGCACCAAGTAATAATTACAAACTTCTGAATTAAGCCATTATAAATACCCACTGTAAATATCTGTCACTCAAAAGCACTTTTAATTTAAAAAAGAAACAAAATGCTTTAACACCTCCATAATTTAGCTAAAGAATAAAAATTAAAAAAAAAATCCCAAAGTGAAAAATTCTTCAGACTATGTATGTTCTTCTACCGTAAAGTGACAGATTATTTTAAGATAAACTTTTCTCATACAAAACTGAGTCAATATGTAGATCACTAAAATGTACTGTGAGCCCTCAGAGTTGCCTGTTTTTATCTCATCTAATCTAAATCGATAAGAAATGAGCTCTTGAACACTTTATGTTATACTTACCATAAAAAAAGAAGGTGTAGAAGAAATCAATGTTTCAAATTCATAAAGATTTCTTACTCTAGCAAAACCGCCTGTTAAACAAAACAAAAAAAAGATGGACTGGTTGGATACAATACCAGTTAAATTAGACCATTCTTTTAACAATTTCTTTACTCTATTCAGATTAACTGTGTCATTATTTCAACATCAAAGTGACAGAGGTAGTCTCATCCAGAAACAGAATTTGAAAATGGATTTTTTTTTATTTTTTTCATCATGAGGACTGTCTAAATGCTGGTTTTTGTCATTGTTGGTTGGTGTACTACAATCATACAATTACAAGACTTATACAGAACATGGATAAAATCATACAGGTTTCCTTTATTTACCTTTAGAGTGATGCAGCTCTCTGAAAACAGTACATCAGGGTAGAGTTTCTGCCTGGAATAAAACTAATGATTGAACTAATTTGGCTCATTATTATTCAGTAAATTGAAGCATCCCAAGTAGAAAATAAATGTTAAGAATAAATTATTATTTAATAAATAAATTAAAATAAATATTAAAAATAAATTATTATATAAAGTAATCGATTTTGGGGAGTCAGTTTTCTTGTGTTTTGATGAAAAAAAAATAAAGATTAAACATACTCTTGAGAGCTGCACATTGGGTGCATATCAATATAATCCACGGAGGGAGTAAAGTTAATCATATCGACCTTAATGAGACACAAGGTCTTACAGGCAACAGAGTTTGTAGAGAGTATTTGCTCCAGATTTCAGTCAGCACAAGCCCAAAGGTTAAAAGCATGTAGATGTTACAATTTTTAGTCCTGATGCACTTAGCACCTTCCTGAACAGAGGATTTTGCAGACCCAAGTTAAGCACATAGATCTTAAAAATGAAATTAAAAAACAGCCTAAGCACTTGCTGACTCCCATTTCACTTAGATTTTGAATAGAGAGATATATGTATATATACACACATATCTACTGTATGAATAAGACATTTTTGCAGGGAAAAAATGCTTAGTTCATGTAGTTTAAACCAAATCAGGATTCAAGCAGTTTATTGGCTTTTTAATGACACTTAATTAACCGGCAGTCTATGAACCATATATTTAGAATCAATATCTGCAATACACGAGGTAAGCCACAATAATAGGTGCTTATGAATTGTTAATAAACATCTACAATCTTCTCAACAGCCTTCTCTAACTCGTTTCCTGGATGTTCTAATCAGAGACAGAGTTATGTGAGCGCAGACCATGCTCTCACAGGGTGTTTGTGCCTTGGAAAAGAAATGACTCTATCACTTTAAAAAGCAAGAAATTTGGTTTCCAACAGCAGACATTAGCCTGGTAAAACATTTGATTCTTGGACTGTCTTACAAGCGTGTTTCACAATTTAAGAGTCACATATGTATATACACACGTATCTACTGTATGAATAAGACACTTTTGCAGGGAAAAAATGCTTAGTTCATGTAGTTTAAACCAAATCAGGATTCAAGCAGTTTATTGGCTTTTTAATGACACTTAATTAACCGGCAGTCTATGAACCATATATTTAGAATCAATATCTGCAATACACGAGGTAAGCCACAATAATAGGTGCTTATGAATTGTTAATAAACATCTACAATCTTCTCAACAGCCTTCTCTAACTCGTTTCCTGGATGTTCTAATCAGAGACAGAGTTATGTGAGCGCAGACCATGCTCTCACAGGGTGTTTGTGCCTTGGAAAAGAAAGGACTCTATCACTTTAAAAAGCAAGAAATTTGGTTTCCAACAGCAGACATTAGCCTGGTAAAACATTTGATTCTTGGACTGTCTTACAAGCGTGTTTCACAATTTAGGAGTCAGGTGTCAGGAGTCAGGTTTTTCAAGGCTATAAATGATTGAGTTCAGAGTCAGGTGTCAGCCGAATAAGGTTTTTCAAGGCTATAAATGATTGAGTTCATAAGGTTTTTTAAGCCCTTAATTATGACAGAAACCTTGCTCTGAGCAGGGGAAGTGTCAGCAGCCTTCACTGTGAATCCAGGTGAATGTGAATTGCTAGTGTGCTTTCTTCTCTCCAGGAGAATCATCTCCTATTCAGAACTCAAATTCAGCCACAAACAAATGTCAGTATTGGAATAATTCGGGAAATTATTCATTTGCCTAACCCAAGTGTGTGGCAACAGGTATCTTATTGTATCTGAAATACATGCTTGGGGCTGGCAGGTATGACCTCTCCATCAGAGATACACATCCACCAGCAGCCGGAGGTCAGGAGACACTGAAAATGGCTCTAAACACTTATCTTACCATAGATGCATTACATCTTTTTCTTTTTTTAACATCTACGTTGCCTAATTAACTAACCAAATGACAATAAACTACTTTGATTAGGGCCAGAAACCCACACTTTTCTAGAAATCATTATTCAGGGAGTAGAGCTCTGTATTCTCACTGTTAACTCTTGGTCAACATTCCCTCAGGAGTCAACCACATAAACGTGCACCTTTGTTCCTTTGGGATTATCTTCAAGTGAGATAAAGCATCAATTCATGGGAAAAACTGCTCAATATTTCAAATAAAAGAATAAGAGTCATTTAGGTTTGCCTACCTAATCAGAAAAATGATTATTACCATTGTTTTTAATCCCCCAAATTGCCAAAACTTTAGATTTTACTAAAAAACATGCATAATATTTTCTTCATATTTAAAGTGTCTTCCTGCAGGAATAATGGCCGCCAAAATTATGAAATTAGGTTAATAGGAGAGATGTAAGTAAATTATCTTACATGTGTGAGAGTATAATTGGATAACTGTTTACTGAATGAACGTGAAGAAAAAAACAGAAAATTTGCCTTCAAAATGGCAATTTGTCTGTTTTTATTCTATCAAAATTTTACAACCGTTTCAATTTTTATCTCTATGAGTCCTAACAATGTGCCACGTTGCAAATGAGGTTCCAAAAATGAAACTACTTGCTTCATTGACCCTACGACAAATAACATTTTGGCTGATGTGTAGTTTCTTTTGTGAAGAAGAACCCATTACAGAATTCCTGTATCACCTCTAAGTGTTTTTTTAAGACCTTCCCTCCAGCACTGCCTAATCTTGTTCCACTTTCAGGGATCATATAGCACTACAAGTATTCCCATTTGTTAAATTATCTTATGAGTAAATCTGGTGTTTGCTATTGATTTTATTCATAGCTCCTGCATGCAACAGCAATCTTACTTCAAAAAGAATATACATTTTTAATGGGATTCAAAAAAAACCCCACAGATCCAATATTTAAATCTATTTCAAGATACTTTTGCTCATCTTCTAATATTTAAAGGTCAAGCAACAAATATAATTCAGTAGAGCCTGCATATACAGAGAATACTTTCTATTTCTGCAACGTCTCAGAAAAAGAAAAAGTAATTAAATTAAAGTGAGAAGAGTCAATAGAAAATATTGAAGGGCCTGAGGAGACATAACTTCAAAGAATAACAAGTAGCTCAAAAGAAAAGAAGTGGGCTTAATAAAGAATTCCTAAGAATGAAGTGTTAGGAGGAATATTCAATCCTTTTTAGCTATAAGAAGTACTATAACAAAACAACAGAAACTAAAACCAGAGTCAGATGCAGAACAACAAATGCTTGTCTTAGAATTTCTATTCTATGAGAGTTTACTAATAGGAAAGATCCTTTAAATATACATTATTGCTTATTCCAGTCAGCATTAAGGGAAATGAATACTCTATGAATCTATTTTTAATCATTTATTCTAGCAATGAAAAGGATGAAGTCAGAGTCTAGTCTGAGGCTCACAAAAAATGAGTTTGGTTTGGGGTGTGTTTTTTGCTAAATATGATAAAAATATCTGCTAGGTACCAGTCATAAACTTGAACCTTGTGGCAGTTTTTCCTTATATCATCTTATATATATTGACAAATACCTTCTGATTTACTAGAAACTGCCCTTTACTTGAACCAAGATTAGGTAAAATGCTTAAAACGTTAACTTCTCCTGGTGAAACAAACAGTATTGTCAGAAATACGCTCCAGTTTGTAGCATTTACTTTGCAGCAGCTTCCCCCAAAAAAGTGTTATCGCTGCACGGGTTTGCACAGCATGTGACTAATAAGGAAATTTATTTTGAGACAGCAGTCCCCGCAGTATGTATCTTTTCCTAGACTGATGAACTGAGATGTACAACACAGCAACAAACCGCAAGGAACTGCAGTTTAAAACCCCAACTGAAAGCTAAAACCAAAGAAAAAAAGTCACGCATTTATTTTTGCAGTTAAAAAAGGATGAAAATCTTCCGCTGTTCATGACACAAATGTGAAACGTTGGTGTAATTCTAAGGTTAATACAAATAGCTTCACTATGCAAATGATCCTAATGAATAGGAAAAATACTACATTATGTGAGATTCCTAAAGATTTTTGTGAAGTTATGATCTCTTCCCCTCCCAAGCAAACATTACTGAAGTTTGTTCCGTAATGGCCAAGGGAAGCCTTTGGATTCTACTGAGATCCATAAAGAAATAACCTGGATTCTTGGTTCCCAAACACAAAAAGTAAAATCTTGAATGTGACCATTTCTTAATAACAGATAAAGCAGACAGAGATATCTTGAAAGTGTCCAGAATTCAAGACTGCCCCTTTCTATGAAAGTTCTCCAAGTACTGATCTACAGAATAGTGCTCTTGTGCTTTCTCTATAGCAAACTTTCTCCTTAATTCTTGTGTGAAAAGCACAAGGAATTAGGTAAAAGCATTTTTCCAGTGCCAGAATAATCTCTAATGTTCTAACTACTTCAATACAGATGATTTGCGGCAAACACCACAGAAAACAAAATATAATATTTATTAATTTCGTATTAATTTATTATTTTATATGTCTGTTATTTCTAATATATTAGAAATTAGAAACATTAATATCAGTGCTTTAAAAAAAAAAAAAAGGTGGTTGTTTTCTAAAAGGACACAGTTTCTTGGAAAGTACAGAAATCTTTCACTTAAAGCCCCGAAGATCACAGTGGATCTTTTTCTTTCCTTCAGCTGAGATTCTAATTTACAGAACTGAGAAGGAGGTACGTGCTTTTTTTTGCACCACTTACTTTTTCTCTCCCTTTGATGCTCCTTCCACTTTCCATCTCGAATGGGCTCACATCCTTCAGAGGACGAGTGCAGCACGACCGACGACCACTTCTATTGCCTCTGCTCTTGCCTTATATTCATTGCTCTGCCACTGGTCACTCCTAGAATTAGTGAATTATTAACATTCTGTTTCTGCATTTTAACAATTTTTCTCTGTACTTCGCATCTCCTCTCTCCTGAAAACCTGTTAAATGACCACATGTGAACCACTATGCACAGCACTAAGAGAATTATAAAGATAAACAATGCTAAGAAATGAGTATATTTCTTCAGTAATCAATGTCTGCATTCCAAAGTACTCACATTTTGTTTTTCTGTGTAATGAATTTAATGTAGCACCACCAAAGAAGCTTGCCTGTCAAGTACCAGTCAGAATTCTTCAGAGATCCTCAGTGCTAAACATTGTACGAGAGATCCTAAATAATTTTTTCGGCTAAAAAATAAAGAGAAGCTGATATTATGGGAAAACAACCAAGTAAAGCACTATCAAAGCCATTATTTCTTAAATGATTATTTTAAATAGGCATGAAAAAGGATTTCATATAAAACTGGGATATGTGGAAAGTGGAATAGTCCTCACTTAGGCTTTCTTATACACGTATACATAATTATGCACTAGACTTAGTTCACTCGAGCATAGAATAAGTTTAGATTCAATGAGCTGGAACATCCTGATTCAGGTAATGATTGAGCAAGTAATTTTCCTACTAAAGCACAATGATGATGTTTTTTCAGTTCTGACAGAAGAGTGGAAGAATTCTTACTGTACTGGTATTTGTTCAGTTCTCCAGCTGCTAGTCCATAATTTAATTTAAAAAAGTGTCAGATAAACCGGATTGAAGAGCGGATTCAATTGCATGCTAATTATAGACATATGCAGACAGCTAGGGTGAGAACTACGGGAGGCCTACAAAGAAGCAGATGAAAAAGATAACTAGGGTTAGTGACCACATCATTCAAAGGAAAAGAGCAAAGAGAAGGCAAAGAACAGTACAGGAATTAGGACAGAAAGGCACGGCAGGAAGAAAAAACACTTTTTTCTGAAATAAATGTAAGCATTTGCTTAGTTTTTAGCTGCTAATACCATGAAGTAGTTCTCATAGGAACATCTCCAAACTATTGCAGACCTCTGGTAAGCCCACCACTGTGCAAACAGAAGTCTCTACTAACACGTCACGATATCAAGACCGGGGCTGTCATTTAGAGACTTGCATTTCTGGGAAGGCCTCAGGAAGATCACAGAATCACAGAATGATATGGAGTTGGAAGGGACCTCTGGAGATCATCTAGTCCAACCCCCCTGCCAAAGTAGGTCCACCCAGAGCAGGTCCCACAGGAACGTGTCCAGGGGGGTTTGGAATGTCTCCAGAGAAGGAGACTCCACCACCTCTCTGGGCAGCCTCTGCCAGGGCTCTGCCACCCTCACACCAAACAAGTTCCTCCTCATGTTTAGGTGGAACTTCTTACGTTCAAGTTTGTGCCCGTTCCCTCTTGTCCTGTCACTGGGCACCACTGAAAAGTGACCGGCCCCATCCTCCTGACACCCACCCTTAAAGTATTTATAAGCATTGATCAGATCCCCCCTCAGCCTTCTCTTTTCCAGACTAAAAAGACCCGAGTCCCTCAGCCTCTCCTCGTAAGGGAGATACTCCAGGCCCCTCATCATCTTTGTAGCCCTCTGCTGTACCCTCCTCCAGCAGTTGCCTTCCTGAATATTAAGGATAGCATCAAAATATTTCTAAAAAAGGATCACTTGTTCCTTTTTAGTTTTTGTGATTGGTAAAATCATGGAATCACAGAATTATTAGA
>NW_015090891.1:2867114-2948413 GCF_001431845.1 Calidris pugnax
GCCTTTATTTTAATGAACACTCCTCTGAAAAACACAGCACCAAGTAATAATTACAAACTTCTGAATTAAGCCATTATAAATACCCACTGTAAATATCTGTCACTCAAAAGCACTTTTAATTTAAAAAAGAAACAAAATGCTTTAACACCTCCATAATTTAGCTAAAGAATAAAAATTAAAAAAAAAATCCCAAAGTGAAAAATTCTTCAGACTATGTATGTTCTTCTACCATGAAGTGACAGATTATTTTAAGATAAACTTTTCTCATACAAAACTGAGTCAATATGTAGATCACTAAAATGTACTGTGAGCCCTCAGAGTTGCCTGTTTTTATCTCATCTAATCTAAATCGATAAGAAATGAGCTCTTGAACGCTTTATGTTATACTTACCATAAAAAAAAGAAGGTGTAGAAGAAATCAATGTTTCAAATTCATAAAGATTTCTTACTCTAGCAAAACCGCCTGTTAAACAAAACAAAAAAAAGATGGACTGGTTGGATACAATACCAGTGAAATTAGACCATTCTTTTAACAATTTCTTTACTCTATTCAGATTAACTGTGTCATTATTTCAACATCAAAGTGACAGAGGTAGTCTCATCCAGAAACAGAATTTGAAAATGGATTTTTTTTTTATTTTTTTCATCATGAGGACTGTCTAAATGCTGGTTTTTGTCATTGTTGGTTGGTGTACTACAATCATACAATTACAAGACTTATACAGAACATGGATAAAATCATACAGGTTTCCTTTATTTACCTTTAGAGTGATGCAGCTCTCTGAAAACAGTACATCAGGGTAGAGTTTCTGCCTGGAATAAAACTAATGATTGAACTAATTTGGCTCATTATTATTCAGTAAATTGAAGCATCCCAAGTAGAAAATAAATGTTAAGAATAAATTATTATTTAATAAATAAATTAAAATAAATATTAAAAATAAATTATTATATAAAGTAATCGATTTTGGGGAGTCAGTTTTCTTGTGTTTTGATGAAAAAAAAATAAAGATTAAACATACTCTTGAGAGCTGCACATTGGGTGCATATCAATATAATCCACGGAGGGAGTAAAGTTAATCATATCGACCTTAATGAGACACAAGGTCTTACAAGCAACAGAGTTTGTAGAGAGTATTTGCTCCAGATTTCAGTCAGCACAAGCCCAAAGGTTAAAAGCATGTAGATGTTACAATTTTTAGTCCTGATGCACTTAGCACCTTCCTGAACAGAGGATTTTGCAGACCCAACTTAAGCACATAGATCTTAAAAATGAAATTAAAAAACAGCCTAAGCACTTGCTGACTCCCATTTCACTTAGATTTTGAATAGAGAGACATATGTATATACACACGTATCTACTGTATGAATAAGACACTTTTGCAGGGAAAAAATGCTTAGTTCATGTAGTTTAAACCAAATCAGGATTCAAGCAGTTTATTGGCTTTTTAATGACACTTAATTAACCGGCAGTCTATGAACCATATATTTAGAATCAATATCTGCAATACACGAGGTAAGCCACAATAATAGGTGCTTATGAATTGTTAATAAACATCTACAATCTTCTCAACAGCCTTCTCTAACTCGTTTCCTGGATGTTCTAATCAGAGACAGAGTTATGTGAGCGCAGACCATGCTCTCACAGGGTGTTTGTGCCTTGGAAAAGAAAGGACTCTATCACTTTAAAAAGCAAGAAATTTGGTTTCCAACAGCAGACATTAGCCTGGTAAAACATTTGATTCTTGGACTGTCTTACAAGCGTGTTTCACAATTTAAGAGTCAGGTGTCAGCCGAATAAGGTTTTTCAAGGCTATAAATGATTGAGTTCATAAGGTTTTTTAAGCCCTTAATTATGACAGAAACCTTGCTCTGAGCAGGGGAAGTGTCAGCAGCCTTCACTGTGAATCCAGGTGAATGTGAATTGCTAGTGTGCTTTCTTCTCTCCAGGAGAATCATCTCCTATTCAGAACTCAAATTCAGCCACAAACAAATGTCAGTATTGGAATAATTCGGGAAATTATTCATTTGCCTAACCCAAGTGTGTGGCAACAGGTATCTTATTGTATCTGAAATACATGCTTGGGGCTGGCAGGTATGACCTCTCCATCAGAGATACACATCCACCAGCAGCCGGAGGTCAGGAGACACTGAAAATGGCACTAAACACTTATCTTACCATAGATGCATTACATCTTTTTCTTTTTTTAACATCTACGTTGCCTAATTAACTAACCAAATGACAATAAACTACTTTGATTAGGGCCAGAAACCCACACTTTTCTAGAAATCATTATTCAGGGAGTAGAGCTCTGTATTCTCACTGTTAACTCTTGGTCAACATTCCCTCAGGAGTCAACCACATAAACGCACACCTTTGTTCCTTTGGGATTATCTTCAAGTGAGATAAAGCATCAATTCATGGGAAAAACTGCCCAATATTTCAAATAAAAAAAATAAGAGTCATTTAGGTTTGCCCACCTAATCAGAAAATGATTATTACCATTGTTTTTAATCCCCCAAATTGCCAAAACTTTAGATTTTACTAAAAAACATGCATAATATTTTCTTCATATTTAAAGTGTCTTCCTGCAGGAATAATGGCCGCCAAAATTATGAAATTAGGTTAATAGGAGAGATGTAAGTAAATTATCTTACATGTGTGAGAGTATAATTGGATAACTGTTTACTGAATGAACGTGAAGAAAAAAACAGAAAATTTGCCTTCAAAATGGCAATTTGTCTGTTTTTATTCTATCAAAATTTTACAACCGTTTCAATTTTTATCTCTATGAGTCCTAACAATGTGCCACGTTGCAAATGAGGTTCCAAAAATGAAACTACTTGCTTCATTGACCCTACGACAAATAACATTTTGGCTGATGTGTAGTTTCTTTTGTGAAGAAGAACCCATTACAGAATTCCTGTATCACCTCTAAGTGTTTTTTTAAGACCTTCCCTCCAGCACTGCCTAATCTTGTTCCACTTTCAGGGATCATATAGCACTACAAGTATTCCCATTTGTTAAATTATCTTATGAGTAAATCTGGTGTTTGCTATTGATTTTATTCATAGCTCCTGCATGCAACAGCAATCTTACTTCAAAAAGAATATACATTTTTAATGGGATTCAAAAAAAACCCCACAGATCCAATATTTAAATCTATTTCAAGATACTTTTGCTCATCTTCTAATATTTAAAGGTCAAGCAACAAATATAATTCAGTAGAGCCTGCATATACAGAGAATACTTTCTATTTCTGCAACGTCTCAGAAAAAGAAAAAGTAATTAAATTAAAGTGAGAAGAGTCAATAGAAAATATTGAAGGGCCTGAGGAGACATAACTTCAAAGAATAACAAGTAGCTCAAAAGAAAAGAAGTGGGCTTAATAAAGAATTCCTAAGAATGAAGTGTTAGGAGGAATATTCAATCCTTTTTAGCTATAAGAAGTACTATAACAAAACAACAGAAACTAAAACCAGAGTCAGATGCAGAACAACAAATGCTTGTCTTAGAATTTCTATTCTATGAGAGTTTACTAATAGGAAAGATCCTTTAAATATACATTATTGCTTATTCCAGTCAGCATTAAGGGAAATGAATACTCTATGAATCTATTTTTAATCATTTATTCTAGCAATGAAAAGGATGAAGTCAGAGTCTAGTCTGAGGCTCACAAAAAATGAGTTTGGTTTGGGGTGTGTTTTTTGCTAAATATGATAAAAATATCTGCTAGGTACCAGTCATAAACTTGAACCTTGTGGCAGTTTTTCCTTATATCATCTTATATATATTGACAAATACCTTCTGATTTACTAGAAACTGCCCTTTACTTGAACCAAGATTAGGTAAAATGCTTAAAACGTTAACTTCTCCTGGTGAAACAAACAGTATTGTCAGAAATACGCTCCAGTTTGTAGCATTTACTTTGCAGCAGCTTCCCCCAAAAAAGTGTTATCGCTGCACGGGTTTGCACAGCATGTGACTAATAAGGAAATTTATTTTGAGACAGCAGTCCCCGCAGTATGTATCTTTTCCTAGACTGATGAACTGAGATGTACAACACAGCAACAAACCGCAAGGAACTGCAGTTTAAAACCCCAGCTGAAAGCTAAAACCAAAGAAAAAAAGTCACGCATTTATTTTTACAGTTAAAAAAGGATGAAAATCTTCCGCTGTTCATGACACAAATGTGAAACGTTGGTGTAATTCTAAGGTTAATACAAATAGCTTCACTATGCAAATGATCCTAATGAATAGGAAAAATACTACATTATGTGAGATTCCTAAAGATTTTTGTGAAGTTATGATCTCTTCCCCTCCCAAGCAAACATTACTGAAGTTTGTTCAGTGATGGCCAAGGGAAGCCTTTGGATTCTACTGAGATCCATAAAGAAATAACCTGGATTCTTGGTTCCCAAAGACAAAAAGTAAAATCTTGAATGTTACCATTTCTTAATAACAAATAAAGCAGAGAGGGATATCTTGAAACAGTGTCCAGAATTCAAGACTGCTCCTTTCTATGAAAGTTCTCCAAGTACTGATCTACAGAATAGTGCTCTTGTGCTTTCTCTATAGCAAACTTTCTCCTTAATTCTTGTGTGAAAAGCACAAGGAATTAGGTAAAAGCATTTTTCCAGTGCCAGAATAATCTCTAATGTTCTAACTACTTCAATACAGATGATTTGCGGCAAACACCACAGAAAACAAAATATAATATTTAGTAATTTTGTATTAATATGTCCATTATTTATAATATATTAGAAATTAGAAACATTAATATCAATGCTTTAAAAAAAAAAAAAAGATTGTTGTTTTCTAAAAGGACACAGTTTCTTGGAAAGTACAGAAATCTTTCACTTAAAGCCCCGAAGATCACAGTGGATCTTTTTCTTTCCTTCAGCTGAGATTCTAATTTACAGAACTGAGAAGGAGGTACGTGCTTTTTTTTGCACCACTTACTTTTTCTCTCCCTTTGATGCTCCTTCCACTTTCCATCTCGAATGGGCTCACATCCTTCAGAGGACGAGTGCAGCACGACCGACGACCACTTCTATTGCCTCTGCTCTTGCCTTATATTCATTGCTCTGCCACTGGTCACTCCTAGAATTAGTGAATTATTAACATTCTGTTTCTGCATTTTAACAATTTTTCTCTGTACTTCGCATCTCCTCTCTCCTGAAAACCTGTTAAATGACCACATGTGAACCACTATGCACAGCACTAAGAGAATTATAAAGATAAACAATGCTAAGAAATGAGTATATTTCTTCAGTAATCAATGTCTGCATTCCAAAGTACTCACATTTTGTTTTTCTGTGTAATGAATTTAATGTAGCACCACCAAAGAAGCTTGCCTGTCAAGTACCAGTCAGAATTCTTCAGAGATCCTCAGTGCTAAACATTGTACGAGAGATCCTAAATAATTTTTTCGGCTAAAAAATAAAGAGAAGCTGATATTATGGGAAAACAACCAAGTAAAGCACTATCAAAGCCATTATTTCTTAAATGATTATTTTAAATAGGCATGAAAAAGGATTTCATATAAAACTGGGATATGTGGAAAGTGGAATAGTCCTCACTTAGGCTTTCTTATACACGTATACATAATTATGCACTAGACTTAGTTCACTCGAGCATAGAATAAGTTTAGATTCAATGAGCTGGAACATCCAAGTAAAGCACTATCAAAGCTATTATTTCTTAAATGATTATTTTAAATAGGCATGAAAAAGGATTTCGTATAAAACTGGGATATGTGGAAAGTGGAATAGTCCTCACTTAGGCTTTCTTATACACGTATACATAATTATGCACTAGACTTAGTTCACTCGAGCATAGAATAAGTTTAGATTCAATGAGCTGGAACATCCTGATTCAGGTAATGATTGAGCAAGTAATTTTCCTACTAAAGCACAATGATGATGTTTTTTCAGTTCTGACAGAAGAGTGGAAGAATTCTTACTGTACTGGTATTTGTTCAGTTCTCCAGCTGCTAGTCCATAATTTAATTTAAAAAGTGTCAGATAAACCGGATTGAAGAGCGGATTCAATTGCATGCTAATTATAGACATATGCAGACAGCTAGGGTGAGAACTACGGGAGGCCTACAAAGAAGCAGATGAAAAAGATAACTAGGGTTAGTGACCACATCATTCAAAGGAAAAGAGCAAAGAGAAGGCAAAGAACAGTACAGGAATTAGGACAGAAAGGCACGGCAGGAAGAAAAAACACTTTTTTCTGAAATAAATGTAAGCATTTGCTTAGTTTTTAGCTGCTAATACCATGAAGTAGTTCTCATAGGAACATCTCCAAACTATTGCAGACCTCTGGTAAGCCCACCACTGTGCAAATAGAAGTCTCTACTAACACGTCACGATATCAAGACCGGGGCTGTCATTTAGAGACTTGCATTTCTGGGAAGGCCTCAGGAAGATCACAGAATCACAGAACGATATGGAGTTGGAAGGGACCTCTGGAGATCATCTAGTCCAACCCCCCTGCCAAAGTAGGTCCACCCAGAGCAGGTCCCACAGGAACGTGTCCAGGTGGGTTTGAATGTCTCCAGAGAAGGAGACTCCACCACCTCTCTGGGCAGCCTCTGCCAGGCCTCTGCCACCCTCACACCAAACAAATTCTTTCTCATGTTTAGGTGGAACTTCCTAGGTTCAAGTTTGTGCCTGTTCCCTCTTGTCCTGTCCCTGGGCACCACTGAGAAAAGCCTGGCCCCATCCTCCTGACACCCACCCTTGAAGTATTTATAGGTGTTGATCAGATCCCCCCTCAGTCTTCTCTTCTCCAGTCTAAAAAGACACAAGTCCCGCTGCCTTTCCCCATCACAGAGATGTCCTAGTCTCCTCATCATCTTCATAGATGCAAACCAGAACAATGGACAAAAAAATGATGACCATATTCTGTCTCAGCAGTTCCAGGCTTACAATCAAGTTCACGTTAGACTCAGAAGTTCGAGAAATCACACTTCAGGTCTGTCTCAGACTCTCCAAATAACAGCGCTGCCTGTACCTTGTCAGGTTCTTTCTGCATCAATTAACTTCTTTCATTAAATTAAAACACCGAAGGGGACAACTTAGCCAATATCAAATCTCAGAGTAGCCTTTTCCCAGTGATTTATCTAGTACAATTAGAGTAAGCTGTTTGTGCTATAGCGAGCTCAAACAAACAGCCATCACAAAAATTACAGCTCTGAAGTTTTCTTCCATTTGCCTGGCAGGCTTGCTCTTCCTACAAAAACAGAACGAAAAGAAACCCAAGGTATTTATTGAGGGAGTCAGAGAAAAAAGGGAATGTCTAAGTAGGCAATGCAGTAGGAAACAGGAAGACCGAGAGGAAAATATTAAAGAACTATGAATATAAAACAACATCATAAAACGGGACTGAGAAAAAGATATTATTGTAGGTTAAATATAATGGAAATTATAATTATGTCACACTAAGAAGAGCAGTTCATATTTCCAATGGCTTAAGACATTTAACAAGTCAGTTGATAACAAGTGTTTCATAATAAGGTAAAAGACTAAATGTGTCTGAAATTCTATGCTGATTTTACTATTCTCAGCTGAAGGTTTATATTTTTAATTTTTAATATGACATCAGTAATTTCTTTGATGTTGAAAAGACCTTGCTGAATTAAATAAAATGACATAAACTTTTGCATGCCCACATTTTAAAAATACAGAATACTAAATCCATTAATACAAAAAATGCTAAAAATCCATTAAATGCCTGATTTTTTTTTTCTCCTAATTTTTAGCATTAAGGCTGTCTAGGTAAGTAGCAGCTTTGAAACATCTAGAGCATTTCTGATCTTCTCCCTTCTACTCCCACCACTTACGTCTTCACACTCTTCTTGAAAGACATTCCCCTTTCAATTGGATAAATGCAAACTTAGAAATATATGAAAAAGTTAGAATATGAGCAAGCTTCTGGGTACCCTAATGGTTACAGTAGTGATGTGGGAACAGAGACCTCTGTGTTTCAGTTATCGTTCTAATTAATGTCCTCTGTGAAGTACTTCATCACTGAAGGAAGATCAGGTATATCACAGTGGAAAAGGTAAATAAATAAATGGTCTTAACATGGAGAGAAAAGGTCTAGAAGCCTAGTGTTTGTGTTCCTTTTTGCTCTTTCTTCCCCTTCTCTTCCCTTTTTACCTCCCAAACTCTTACCCTTCAACAAATCCAAGTTTGAACTTGCAATTGCATTTTGGGGTTGATTTGATTGCCCAAATATAAGTATTTGCTACTAGTTTGTATTTGCCGCTAATTGGCACTAGAGTATTTTACCTGACACCATTTGTTAACTTTCAGTGACAAAAAAACAAGTGCCTTATTCTCAGGCAGTCACTATTTCTACAGCAAAACTCCTCAGGAAATATGCTGTTTCTAGTGTTCATAAGCTAGTTCTTTAGGCACATTAAAACAAATTAGAATGTATATGGTTTCAGTATAGTATTACAAGACATTAATTTGGTGGTTTATATTGAGAAATCAAAAGAAAAAGGAAACAAGTGGTCACAGTAGGCAGTGTTAACTTTCAGTGACAAAAAAACAAGTGCCTTATTCTCAGGCAGTCACTATTTCTACAGCAAAGTTGGTCCAAAACAAAAAATCTGTTAACTTTAAGTGACAAAAAAGCAAGTGCCTTATTCTCAGGCAGTCACTATTTCTACAGCAAAACTCCTCAGGAAATATGCTGTTTGTAGTGTTCATAAACTAGTACTTTAGGCACATTAAAACAAATTAGAATGCATATGGTTTCAGTATAGCATTACAAGACATTAATTTGGTGGTTTATATTGAGAAATCAAAAGAAAAAGGAAACAAGTGGTCACAGTAGGCAGTAAGAACCAGAAACCTTTTCTTAGATAACAACTTTCCAGCAAATTCAGTGGACCTGGAGTAGTCTTGAACCAGCCCAGCACATAATTACACGTAATGGCTAATGAGCTGTTTCTTGCCACTAACACAATGGAAGGATAAGCCAGTTGATAAGCCCAGAATTTGACTCATCTTTAATGAGTTTAACTTGACAGAGAGTTGCTCTTGAGTAGCCAAGAGCACTTGTTTTATATTTTACTTCATTTCACTTTACTTCATTTATTATTTTATGTTATTATTAAGCAATTTTTATGTACAAACAGGTACACAAAATTCACCCCTAGTTTTCAAGGAATTTTTCTGAGTTTTTAAAATAGCTTAATTTTTTTTCAGTATCATTAAAAAACTACTTAATAAGCAATAAAATTTGGATCAGAATGCATAATTCCAAAAGAAATACAGTACAAAACGGTAAAAACTTCCGTAGATAGTATTGATAACATTAAGTTTATTCTTTATTTTTTCACAATAAAGATCCATATATTCTTATATTTACCAAATGCAAGACCAATGTTTCCATATAATGTCTTTCCACTTATAAGATTGTTTTTGTTACAAGAATTAATTACTGTGGAGCATTATTTTTTGTTGTAAATGTTATAATAATTTCAGTAACATCCATGTTACAGGTTAAGCAAAAGACACATCACTCAAAACGACATCTAAAGTGATTTCACGATTGCTAAAAAGGGTATTTCGGTCAAAATAAAAATCGATACCTAGATATTTGCTTCAAGTTACATTTAAAATTAATGGAAATGGGAAAGGCAAATCATATATAGAATGCAAAAAGCCAAAAAATTTGAGTAACTGAAAATATTATTAGTATCTTTTATTCTTAATATATTCAAATATGCCAATAGACAGATGGATAGGCCTCTACAAAGACACTTAACACAGAAAATTAATTGCAAAAATAAAAATTTTTCCTCAAAGCTGCCTTGCCATTGATAAGAATCAGAACTTTCCTCAGTGTTTCAAGTCATTCTACATTTGTTTTTTGTTTTAAATATAGGTGGAAAAACAAGAATCCTTGCCCAAATATTGGGAATATGTTAAGGGAAAATATGTAATACCTGAAAAATATGGATTTTTAGGAGTAAGTTGACTAATTTTTTATTAATATTACTATTTTAAATTAGACAACCAATTAAATCAATGATTTGAATTATTATTTTTTTCAGAACAGAATTCAAAAGGGGCTCATGGAGCTCCTGTTTTAAAATAAAAATCCTTCAAGAAGCAATAGTCATTTAGGTTGTTGTTACAGCTTTGAAACATCTAGAGCATTTCTGATCTTCTCCCTTCTACTCCCACCACTTACGTCTTCACACTCTTCTTGAAAGACATTCCCCTTTCAATTGGATAAATGCAAACTTAGAAATATATGAAAAAGTTAGAATATGAGCAAGCTTCTGGGTACCCTAATGGTTACAGTAGTGATGTGGGAACAGAGACCTCTGTGTTTCAGTTATCGTTCTAATTAATGTCCTCTGTGAAGTACTTCATCACTGAAGGAAGATCAGGTATATCACAGTGGAAAAGGTAAATAAATAAATGGTCTTAACATGGAGAGAAAAGGTCTAGAAGCCTAGTGTTTGTGTTCCTTTTTGCTCTTTCTTCCCCTTCTCTTCCCTTTTTACCTCCCAAACTCTTACCCTTCAACAAATCCAAGTTTGAACTTGCAATTGCATTTTGGGGTTGATTTGATTGCCCAAATATAAGTATTTGCTACTAGTTTGTATTTGCCGCTAATTGGCACTAGAGTATTTTACCTGACACCATTAGTTGGTCCAAAACAAAAAATCTGTTAACTTTAAGTGACAAAAAAGCAAGTGCCTTATTCTCAGGCAGTCACTATTTCTACAGCAAAACTCCTCAGGAAATATGCTGTTTCTAGTGTTCATAAGCTAGTTCTTTAGGCACATTAAAACAAATTAGAATGTATATGGTTTCAGTATAGTATTACAAGACATTAATTTGGTGGTTTATATTGAGAAATCAAAAGAAAAAGGAAACAAGTGGTCACAGTAGGCAGTAAGAACCAGAAACCTTTTCTTAGATAACAACTTTCCAGCAAATTCAGTGGACCTGGAGTAGTCTTGAACCAGCCCAGCACATAATTACACGTAATGGCTAATGAGCTGTTTCTTGCCACTAACACAATGGAAGGATAAGCCAGTTGATAAGCCCAGAATTTGACTCATCTTTAATGAGTTTAACTTGACAGAGAGTTGCTCTTGAGTAGCCAAGAGCACTTGTTTTATATTTTACTTCATTTCACTTTACACTATTTCTACAGCAAAACTCCTCAGGAAATATGCTGTTTGTAGTGTTCATAAACTAGTACTTTAGGCACATTAAAACAAATTAGAATGCATATGGTTTCAGTATAGCATTACAAGACATTAATTTGGTGGTTTATATTGAGAACTCAAAAGAAAAAAGAAATAAGTGGTCACAGTAGGCAGTAAGAACCAGAAACCTTTTCTTAGATAACAACTTTCCAGCAAATTCAGTGGACCTGGAGTAGTCTTGAACCAACCCAGCACATAATTATACGTAATGAGCTGTTTCTTACACAATGGAAGGATAAGCCGTTTGATAAGCCCAGAATTTGACTCATCTTTAATGAGTTTAACTTGACAGACAGTTGCTCTTGAGTAGCCAAGAACATTTGTTTTATATTTTACTTCATTTCACTTCATTTATTATTTTATGTTATTACTAAGCAATTTTTATGTATAAACAGGTACACAAAATCCACCCCTAGTTTTCAAGGAATTTTTCTGAGTGAGTTGCTCTTGAGTAGCCAAGAGCACTTGTTTTATATTTTACTTCATTTCACTTTACTTCATTTATTATTTTATGTTATTATTAAGCAATTTTTATGTACAAACAGGTACACAAAATTCACCCCTAGTTTTCAAGGAATTTTTCTGAGTTTTTAAAATAGCTTAATTTTTTTTCAGTATCATTAAAAAACTACTTAATAAGCAATAAAATTTGGATCAGAATGCATAATTCCAAAAGAAATACAGTACAAAACGGTAAAAACTTCCGTAGATAGTATTGATAACATTAAGTTTATTCTTTATTTTTTCACAATAAAGATCCATATATTCTTATATTTACCAAATGCAAGACCAATGTTTCCATATAATGTCTTTCCACTTATAAGATTGTTTTTGTTACAAGAATTAATTACTGTGGAGCATTATTTTTTGTTGTAAATGTTATAATAATTTCAGTAACATCCATGTTACAGGTTAAGCAAAAGACACATCACTCAAAACGACATCTAAAGTGATTTCACGATTGCTAAAAAGGGTATTTCGGTCAAAATAAAAATCGATACCTAGATATTTGCTTCAAGTTACATTTAAAATTAATGGAAAATGTTACAGGTTAAGCAAAAGACACATCACTCAAAACGACATCTAAAGTGATTTCACGATTGCTAAAAAGGGTATTTCGGTCAAAATAAAAATCCATACCTAGATATTTGCTTCAAGTTACATTTAAAATTAATGGAAATGGGAAAGGCAAATCATATATAGAATGCAAAAAGCCAAAAAATTTGAGTAACTGAAAATATTATTAGTATCTTTTATTCTTAATATATTCAAATATGCCAATAGACAGATGGATAGGCCTCTACAAAGACACTTAACACAGAAAATTAATTGCAAAAATAAAAATTTTTCCTCAAAGCTGCCTTGCCATTGATAAGAATCAGAACTTTCCTCAGTGTTTCAAGTCATTCTACATTTGTTTTTTGTTTTAAATATAGGTGGAAAAACAAGAATCCTTGCCCAAATATTGGGAATATGTTAAGGGAAAATATGTAATACCTGAAAAATATGGATTTTTAGGAGTAAGTTGACTAATTTTTTATTAATATTACTATTTTAAATTAGACAACCAATTAAATCAATGATTTGAATTATTATTTTTTTCAGAACAGAATTCAAAAGGGGCTCATGGAGCTCCTGTTTTAAAATAAAAATCCTTCAAGAAGCAATAGTCATTTAGGTTGTTGTTAAGCAAAAAGGTAATGTATTGGTGTCACAAAGAGGCTTTCTATTCTGTCTTCATGATGACTATTTTTAAGACTATTTTTAATTTTTTAATTAAAATATTAATTAATATTTTATTTATTTTTACATCAGATTTTAAGTTTTCCAAAGAAGCCGAAGTCCTAATTCTATTCTCACTAAAGCAGAGTGAATAGAAAAAATAACCAGTAAGTCTACCTTGTGGAGCTAAAGCAGATGTAGTTAAAAGAAATATTGGAGAAAAAGGTTATTTTAAAATTTCACCTTCAACAAACCAGACTGAAATTAGCTGACGTGTAATATGGTACAGGCTTTCAGTTAACACACGCTTCTGTATTACAGAAAGTAAGAATTTCTGTAGATTTAATTAAAAGGAATGAATTAATTTCATGACTTTTTTGTCCTGCGTTACTGTTTCTCATGGGTGAATATTAGACATAAGAGGAATTTTCACTGCCCTTTCTCAATACTTTCTAGGTACGTGTCCTCCGAAATTGCTTAGTGGATCACACATTGGGTAGAAATAAGTGTAGACCTTCCATGCACTTAATTGTATCCTTCATTATCCAAAATAGAGTGTTAAGAATACGTGGCAAAGTGTTGGCAGTGGTAGGATGAGGGGGCAGCCTCTGTGAGGAGAGGCTAGGCCTACCCTGGGATGGTTCCCAGGTCCAGTGGACCCACCAAAGGGCACAACAGAACCCATCACCCAAGAGGGTGACACCTCTGTGGTAAGATATTTAAGAAAAAGCAGAGGAGACGGGCAGAGAAAGGAGGAAGGAACAAAAAGAGAGGGAAAGGGCAGAGGGAACGCCAACAAAGGATGTCAAGGCCATTGGACGTTATCATTGAAACTTTCTGCTGGTTTTGCCCTACTGTAAATCAAAACTAACCTTTTGTAGGGCTGTTTTGCTGACTGCACGTTCACGCTGGACTGCCACAACAGTCAGGGTCAGGACTATATTGTGTAATACTATTAAGGTCATTTACTCCTGAGAAATTGTACAAGCTCCAGCTGAGGAAAATGAGCAAAATGTCACATCAGTCATTCTCCTACACCATCAAAATTAGGTATCTGCATCAATGCCAAATGCATCATATATTTCAATTACACTTAAAGCTGTTCCGTCACATGTCAAGGATACAAATAACCTTACTTCTGGATTGCATGTTCTATTTCTTAAGTTATTTGCCTATACCTGAAACTGCAAGGTCAGAACCGCAATGACAGGTAAAACTGTTCATGTGCCACAGTAATTAAACTTTTCAGCTGGATTGCCATTAGTTCTGTATGACATCATAGCCCATTCATCATTATTCGTTTGCCTCTTACACTTCTGGCAAGATAAAGCAATCTTAAATCAAAGTGAGATGAAGTGAACCTTTGCTACAGGTTCTTAGATCACTTAAAAACGTGGCGTTTTCTGACTCTGCCTAAGCTTTATCAGAGACATCGTTGTTACAAGATCTTATTTCTCTTCCTTCCAAGAATGAAAACAAAAGTCTTGAAAGCAAACAGACAGAAATAACTAAGTTTAAGGGATCCATTCATACAGCTTCCAACTTAACTGTATTATTATGACAGCCTTGAGTCTCAAGATACATATGCTAGACATTAAATATTTATAATTCACTATGAAGAATCTACTGGAACTGAATTCTGAATGAATTCTCATGTCCAGAAAACTATTCTATAAAAAACATTATTTTCTTCATTTACTTTTACTTCATTTACTTTATTTTACACAGATCACCAAGGCCTCATTTCAGCAGAGACAGAAACATTTATGTACCCCTTAAACTGGATACTCTAGTGATGGTTCCCTTCTAAAGCTCCTCTGGGGGTAGAAAGCATAGAACAGTAATAATTTTAAAAGGGCCAACTGGATTTCAGCTCTGCCATGGAACTGTGGAAGTGGTTAAACCTTATATTTTTCCAACTTTCTACATACTCCATGACAAATAGTTGAAATGAAATAGCAAATAGTTGAAATGAAATATTAAAAAAGGTTTTAAAAACATGTTTTAATTATTAGAAAAATATGTATCTGCCTTGCCTTCTAAGCCACTCTTTAGTGTTAATATGACAAATAGTTGAAATGAAATAGCAAATAGTTGAAATTAAATATTAAAAAAGGTTTTAAAAACATGTTTTAATTATTAGAAAAATATGTATCTGCCTGTTGAGAATAAAAACCTTTGACAATTCCTATATATTTCTGTTTAACAAGGAATTTATAATCACCTCTGGCACTAATGGCTGAGTCACGTAGCATGTAAAAACGCCTGATCTCTGCTGTAATTGCTTGGTATTTCATATCCTGCTCTATAGGAATACATTTTAATGTGTGAAGCCCTTCCTTGAATTGAAAATCTTTATTTGACTCAACAGCAGCTAATTCTTCATCTTTCTATCTTCACAGAAATGGAAAGCTATTTACTCCTTTGCCAGGTTACCAAACAATACTGCTATTCAAATCACAGATTTCCCTTTCTATATTTTCTTTTTGGCACCTCAAACTTCTGTTCCTCTTTTGTTCTCGGGCTCAATGATGCTGATTATCTTGCACCATAACACTTTTAAAATAATTTAATGACTTATAAATTATACAGCTTTGACTTGTCATAAAATGAAGAATATAATTGCCTGAAGTCAACAACAAATATTACATTTTAATTTCATTACTTTTTTTTTTCATTTCATTTCATTCAAACTTCCAGAATCTTAGCTAGACTGCTATGTTCAAAGTTGTATTAATACAAAATTTCATATTTAACTATGGAAGCATATGACTTGGATGACTTTATATCATTTTCATCTAGGGAAGCACAGGAATAAGAATTTAATTTAATCTCCAGTGTTTTGATTTTATTCTCACCTGAAATAACATTTTATTTAGTTTTATAAAAAGAATGAAGATGAGTGCCTTCCCCATGTGTTTAGTGCCTTTGATATTCCTTAAAAACCAACATGGAGATGAGAATAGACCAATAACAACTCCTGGACAAGTTTTCTTATTTAGTCAGAAGACTGCCAAATTCTGTACTAGCCTCCATTTACCCACATTCCTTAAAAACCACCATGGAGATGAGAATAGATCAATAATTACTCCTGGACAAGTTTTCTTATTTAGCCAAATTCTGTACTAGCCTCCATTTACCCATTTATTTCTTTATAGTATAATATTTTAATATTGAGGGAGTAGCAGATAAAAGTTCTAACTCTGATAAGTTTATTCTAATATTTCAGGACTATACCACTCGTGGAAGACAGCTCAAAAGGTCTCTTTGGTAACTTTGCTTTTGTGTTTATGACCATTAGATGAATTTCTATACAGAAATGGATATTATTCTGCATTTTAGTAGGAAGATCTCCAGACTGTTTCCAAAAACTGATTACCTACATTAAACCTTTTTTTTAAATGAAACTAATTTTGCTAGGTATATTTAAATATTCTTTTTGATTCAGGCAATATTGCTTTCAGAAGCAACTAAATCATTCATGTTCTCACCGTTTCTAATTTGTGAGACCTAACAAATTGCACTGTGAGAGAGGAACTCTCGGATTTTATGCCCTATTTGGTAACATGTGGAAAATCAGATGCAGTGAGGAAACGGACAGGATTGTTTCCAAATATTTGATACAAATCCAAACCCCCTCAAGCCTGAATTTATTTGGCAGGACAAACAATAGGAGAATAACACTGCCAAGCCCCTGCTGTTTATTCCCCTGTGTGCTTAATTATTTTTGGTTGTTGATTGCTGTTGGGATTTTTTTTTTTATTTGTTTGTTTCTACAGTAAATTCACCAAAACGACTGCTAAAGCTTTTAGTTAATTTTACAGAAAGCTGTGGATTTCTAATACTTAAGTCATATTGGGGGGAAAAAAAAAATCATTAATGTCCAATTTAGCAATTTCACGTGTTATTTCTTAATCCATGTGAAAATGTCATTAAAAAGAAAAAAAAATAATCCAAGGTCTATGCTCATTTTTCTCCTCTAGTCTTCCAGTGTGGAAGTGGAGCCTTAGACACTGAGGCAGCCATGAATTCTCTTCAGCTGGATGGCAGTTTTGGCTTCCCTTCAGGATCTGTTGTCAGATGGATTACCAGAAATGACCACAGAAGAAAATCTTTTGGTTTAAGTCACCAGAACGTAATATTTAGGACAAACAATTCAGGTTAGAGTATCATGGCACATACTTTTCTAGTTATTGGGAGTCTTTATAACAGAAATGTTAGACTCTAAACATCTCCATTTGGAAAAAAGGCATCACTAACTTTATTGAGCCCCTGTTTCTTTTTGAATAAAAACCCACTTTCAGCATTGGTTCAGCTCGGTCTCTTTTTTTCATATTCTGAACAGTCTAAACAAGAGTTTATCCTTGCTACTGTAGCTGTCTCGTTTGCTGCTTTGACCTCACCTCTTCTGAATGCTGATTTTACCTGGAAAAATAAAATATTTAGTGACCAGGGTGACACCATTAGCATAGGATTTTCTGACCTTCAGAGTAGGCTTTGGAAATAGGAGCATCTTTTCTGTGTACAGGCAATGGTTCAATTTCTGTTTTTTTTTTTTCCTGTTATGGTAGCCTTGATGTTGTTATCAACAATGAGAGGAGCTGGAAAGAAAAGAGGGCAAAAAGACTGGGTTACAATGACACCCGCAGGGTAAAGTACCAGCAACCAGTCTGACAACCAACCGGTCAATAAACTTTACAGAGGACACACAAAGCCAGATGAAGTTCTCAAAATACCCCCTGCTCATTAAAAGTGTTAAAAAGGACCCAGAAAGAAAGCACTACTTCACAGAATCACAGAATCTTCTAGGTTGGAAGGGCCCTTAAAGATCATCTTGTCCAACCGTCAACCTAACTGACAAAAATAGTCACTTGAACTTGAGCATCATGTGGAACTTCTGGACCTGTTGCTAACCATTCCAAATGAAAATGATGAGTTAGATACATTACTGTTTGTTTATCTCCCTTCATATTAAATGGAGAGAAAATGAGACTGTGCTGCAGGTGTTGCCATGGCCAGTAATGTGATGAAGGAGGAATTACATTCAGCATTCAGGAAATGGTGTCATCCCACGTCACTTAACAATGCGCGTGGAAGAAAATATTGATTTTCAACAACATCAGTGTCTTGGTTTGAGTGACAGAGGAGTAATTTATCCTCTGATGCTTGAGAAAACTGCACTTTTGGAAGACTCTAGTGCCTGAATTTGTGAAAATATTTACTTTATAGCCAGCCAGGTTATGTGGTCTCAGTGTTTTTGAGCCTTGGCAGGTGCACGGATGAGGAGGAGTGAGACCCAGGCACTTGACCCAAGCTGCCAACAGGATTATATCACACCATGAACATCACATTCGATATAAAATAGAAAGTTTGCTGCATAGTTAGTTCTCTCTTACTTGATGGTTGCCATCCTGAGAACCCCTTGCACCAGTGCTGGAGCCCTGAGCCCTTTCCTTCCTCCTGAAGCCCCAAGGATTTGGGTAGCTCTTATGAGAGTGTATTTCTGCTAAAATGTAGAATAGACCTGTCCCTCCAAAAAATGTTTTAAGACTGTGTTTTAATATTTGTGAAATTAAAAAATTTAGTTATTCCAGTTTTCAAAAGAAGATTTGTCTCCTAGTGAGATGTGTACATCTCTTAATGTTTTAATTCTTTTCCTTTAGGAGGAGAAAAAAAAAACAAAAAAACAAAACCAACAAAACAACAAGGCCACCGCTTATTTTATGTAAAACATCACAGAATATTTCTCCTTAAATCTATGTAAAATTCTTATGCTTTCTGGAAATTAAAGGTTTCCTGCTGCTTCTAAAATGAGGATGTAGCAATCAGCTGAATTCAGGACTCCCAGTCATATCTCTTAGACTTGCCTTTATGCTGTGCACAACGTGGTAATTTTATCAAGAGAAACATGCACGTGTTGGGAGTGGGGTCTGCAGTAAACAGTTCTGCATATGCATTTAACATCATGGCCTGTGAAAACCAAATTGTTTAGCAGACAGGAAATTTCTATAATAAAGATAAGGTATTCCAATTTAAATAATTTACCTTACAAATAAGATTAGTAGGTGACACTACACTGTGTTTTTCAAACTATTTAGAAATGACATAATGTTGACATGAAAAAGATTTTATCACATATAAACCCCTTTTATGAAGTTTATGAGTTGTTTTTCAGATTTTTTGGGGGACTTGTTTTTAAGGCACAGGTACCTATATCACCTGTGTATGTGCGAAAGACAGATTGACATAGTGCTTAGTGACATGGTTTAGTGATGGGTTGTGGATATTTTGGTTTTTTCATCAGAGTTAGGTTGATGGTTGGACTAGATGATCTTAAAGGTCCCTTCCAACCTGGACAATTCTATGATTCTATGGTTCTATGACCCTTAATACTGGTCGTGGTCCTCCTTCTTGCATGATGTGAGATCTGCTACATGTTTCAGTGGTAGAATTTTTATCTTATTTCAGTTTTCTAAAATTCTGGGTGGAATTGGAGCAGAAAAAGTGAATGCTTGCCACCTAAAGCGAGTGAACAAAGATTGAACACCTCTTCCAGTGGATGCCAATCTATTGCAAAGGCCAGTGAATAATAGGTTATAATTGGTACCTATAGCATGACTATATGTTAGTCTTTCACACTCTTTTGAAATGACTTGGAAAATTGATTGTTGAAAAACATTTTCAGTTCATCAAATTTAGCATACAAAATAAACTCTAAGAAGCAACCCTTTAGAAAGGCATCAGTATCTACACACAGAAATAAAAGTGATAATCCGAGAAGCAATTTAAAATGACAATTTTAACTTTTAACTGTCTAAAAAGATGCTAAGACCAATGCTAAGATTCCTCATTGTTTAAGGCAACAGGCATTTACAGTCTACTTAAAATGGGACACATATTTTTCAAAAAGTTGAATTCAGCTAATCAAAAATCATGCTCTTAATTGATCCATATTTTGAACCTGAGTAGAATGCCTTTTATCACCAAACGGGGCTTTAAACAGATTTAAAAAAGCAATAAAAAAGGACCCTGAACCACTCACATCATCACAGGTTTACCCACAATTTGTTAGTTTATTAAACTTACTTAAACTACATTGTTAGGTTCTGTATGGAGCTGAAAAGCTTGAAAAATCACTGAAGAAAAAAATAGCCAATGGCAATTAACTGAAAAAGTCAGTCAAATAAGGAGAAAAAAAAGTTATGGGTTATGTTTGGTTTTCAAAGTAGGTAACTATAACTTGCTTCAGTCATTTCAGACCCAGGAGAACCAGCATGGACTCTCCTGATCTAAAACCACAACACTTGGTGAATTCTTCAAGTTCTTTTTTGAACTAACATATGGTTTTCTTTTTGTCTCTCCTTGCAATTTCCTGCCTTCAGAGATACCTATTTAGCTTTAGACTAGGGACAGTGCCCTGACAAGTTATAGGTCCAAACACTAATAAATAGTTCAAAAGCAATTCTATATAGCTTTTAAGTGATCATTAACTATTTCAATACCAGCTACTACAATGATAATATGACAAAATATTTATACAGTGCATTTCCTTTGTCTTTCCCTTCTCCTAGAAATTTCATTTATAACTATCAAAATTTCATTCCAAAATTTTGCAACCATGATTCTGTCTACATTAAAAACAGAACCGTTTTCTAAGGCATGGTTCAAGATAAGTTCCTACTTATTGCAGCTGAAGATTGAGTGGTCTTTGGCACACATTCCACTGCTTTTGTAAATTTTATCTCAGTAAGGTCAATGTAAATACCTAGAAAAAAAAGTCTTACACTATCAGAAAAGATTCATTATACAAATTGCACGGCAGCAGAAAAACCTTTGTTGAGTAACTAATAGTTTTTTGTACATTAATTTCATTAGCCACAGCTGTTTAATGAAGTTGTGTGTTTGTTTTGTTTTGTTTTTCATAGGCTTTGTGCTGTTGTTTTTCCTATTGAAAAGGATCATTTTCATCTTGAAGGACTTTGCTGAAAAAGAGACTTCATTTTTATATGCTATCTGCAGAAGTTACATGAAAATTTTAGTAGTAAAATGGTTACAATATTTTAGCTTTTTACATGTATTTCTTCAAGATTGCAGTGCTTTATATTGCATTTTTCATTGCCAGAGGCAATCTAAAATACCTGTCCCTTCCTTATCACTGATCATTTAGACACAAACGGAATAGTTTCCTCTAAAGACTCCCTTAAATTATGGATCAGAAGGGTCTTTTACTTGCAGGAGATTTTTAGATGAGTAGGTCAGATGGCAGATATATTTAAAGTTGAGGTACAGAGCTTACAGTTATAGTGTCTGCAGAAACACCTACCTAAGAAGGACACAGAATTTAGCTGGGAGTTGAAGGCTGAAAGTTGCATATTATCAAACCGTGTTCCTGTTGAAGTCAATAATTATTTTACCATTAAACTAGTGAAGATTATGAGCAGTGTTTCAAAAGTTATCCAGATCACAGAAAGTAAAGAAATTAGACTAATATGTGTATGTGAATATAGAAGCTCTAAAATCTTATAACAGAGACAAGACCAGCAACATCAAGTCTTAAATTTAATTATCTCCTTACTAATTTAAGCCAAAATCTACTAAAATCGAGGCAGCCAGCACAACTGAATTTTAGTAAATTTAATGAATTTCATGTGGTCACAGGTCCATACCTATAGCTTTTTTTCAGAAAGAAAGCTTATGAATTTGCATGGAATATACAAGTTGTCTTAATATTTCTCCTTTTCAGCTCAACAAAAGTACCTCTGCACGTCTTATATGAGAGTGCAGTGTCAGCAACTACCATTTTAAGAAAGAATATTCCGGCTTCATAAATATACTGCACCTGTGTAGCTTAATTGTGAATCTTAAACTGATGGGACAGGTGAAGATACGTGAATATTTTTATCATACATATATAATTTTTCCCAGAACTTTCTAAATTATGAGCTAGTGCCTGGCAAGGATCAAATGGAAAACACACACTTATTAGTGTATTTTATTTTTGTGAATTCATCAAAATTACTTAGAAACTCAGACAAAATGTGTGACAAAACACAGCATTCTATGACACTATTGGCTAAAACCACTGCTTTCCTCTGTATTTGTTTGTATATACTCTCATTTTTCTAACACGTCTAGTGTGAGTTCATTGTCTCTGTGCCTGAGATTTACAATTAAAATATTTTACCTTTCATATAATAAACAATTTCACTGGCAATACCAGAGAGCTATAATAGCACCAACTGTGAAAGAAATGTAGAGATTCAGAAAAAAATCCTTTTAGTAGTCTCTTGATTCCAAGCTATACCCTTTTTGGAAAGACAATATTTACCGAGAGCAGTGCAAGAATTCACATTTTTACAGCTACTGAAAGGGAAGAAAGTCTTGGCATTTCACTGTATTTTCCAGGCATGGCATTGAGGAAAGCTCTCACAAAATATTACAGCATTATTGTACTTAAACATGCCTGCCATAAAAAAAACAAACAGAAAAAAAAAAAATCACATACTCCAAAACCATCAAAAGATCCCCATGTACTCACGTATGTGATATGAAAACTAAAATTAATTGAATTCATTAGCTGAATTAGTTATTCATGCTCACCTTCCTCTCAGCCAGTTGATGGAATTGTAACCAGGTGCTTCTGCCAACACCTTCGATCTTGGTGGGAGGAAGAAGCCATTTGACCAAGGCTTTGGGAAGTTATCCTCTTGAGTATCCTCAGTGAATGTGCTTTGTTCTTTGCTCCAAGATAATCAGGAACCTAAATTTTACACCGTTACTGATTATTTAGTAAGTATTTTCTATTTTTCTAAGTGACTCGAAAATGCGCAATATTAACCTTTGTGAAGTACTTTGAGAAAATGGTTATGACAGGCTCTATGGAAATAGAAGTACTAATTGATCTTAATGGATTCTCATAGAACAGAGAGACAGCATGTACCGTAATTCAACAAATTACCTGCTGTTTTGAAGTCTGTGTTGTGCTGGAGTGGATGGATAAGCCTTTAGTGGAAAGTGAGTTAAATATCGTTTCTTGATTATCTATCAAGATAGAGTGTGATTTTTTTTCCAAAGGAATGTTTGCAGTGACAGGGCTACAGTCTTTCTGATTATCATGGAAATTATTGTCAGAGCAGAGCAGGCACACCTCTACACCCAATTTATGATTATTTTTTTCCCCTATACGCAACACAACTTCTTCTTTCAGCAAAATTTGGGGGTTTTTTGGCTGTTTATTTGTTTTATGGAGCACATTTCTAAAGGATATGTCACTCCTAAGCATAAAATCCAATAAATAAACCAGAAAAATACTGAATTATTCAAGCTAGCTTTATGTGGCATGAAAAATACGTTTCTCTTCTGGATTTTATTTTGGAATAAATCTTTAAATTATTAGGTGGAAGCCACTGAGAAAATAAAACGATGTATTTTCTCCCTACTTGAAACTTCCTGACTTGTTTAATACTTAGTGAAGCATAAAAATTGGATCTGCAGCTGTGTAGTTACCCTTATATGAGGTTCAAAGGTATAGCATAAGAAGACAATGCACGTAATTGTACAGAGAATTGTTTGGAGTCCCCTGCTCCTCCCATAATGGAGAGGATAATGAGCATTCTATTAATTTTCTAAAGTAGCTCATAATTAGGAGGCTCTTTCTGACCGTACCTGGGAACTTGAATTAGTCATAAACTGTGGAATTTAAAGTCAAGATTTGAATGAATGATGTGTCCCTCAAGGATTTAACCATGAGGCCACAGGTCTCAAACTTATTTGACAATAGGTAAATTAATTTTCAATGACTGAGTAGAATATTTATGAGATAATATAGGTGTACCTCCCCCTCAGTTCCCAACGATACTTGTATTATACTTAGGTTTCCTCTTTTACTGTTTTTAATGCAGCTCCCAAAGTTGCACCTCTTTAATAACCAGAAAGTGACCATTGGGTACCTGCTTAAAACCCCAGGAAATCCATTAATAATCTTGCACCTGTACTTTCAAGGCTTCTGCTGTCAGACCATGGAAAACAGTCAACTATACTGCATATTTTTAAGGTTCATAGATAGTTCATTCTGTACAGAAAGAACAGTTGTTATTACTATCTACGAGTTAAAAAATATCTACAGTAATAGGGAGTATGCAGCATTTTTGCAACAGCTTAAACAAGGTAAATAACAGATATCTGGGTCTTAGATAATTTTTGTTACAGATAAATAAGATAAAACACAGCTCCAGATAGGCCAAAGCAAGTTTTAAAAAAGTCTGATAAACCTTGTGGCCTCTGTTGGTAGGTTAATGCAGTACTATATTTACTGGGTTGCTAGGCTATGTATGACCATGGACATATGAGTTATTATACTTTTAATTATATTTTTTTAAGTAATATTTCCGCATTCAACAAGCTGACATCCAAAGGCATTTTAAGAGCACAGAGGAAACAGAACTAGGAGCACAGATGGTCTTACCAGGTGTCAAGATAATTTTTCTCAAGGACCAAATACTTACCCTGAGAGAAGATAATCTTTTCTGAGTGGCAGTGAAGACCACTGTCCTGACCTTCCACAAAACATTTTCACCTGATGACTTACAAAAGACCAAAAAAAAGTATCTTTCAGTTTCTTTGCATTTATCATTTTTCTAAGCCTTTATTTGTGGGAAAAAAGTAGCATAGTTATTTGTTTCCTCTGTAAACAAAAGTTTTAGAAACATCAGTGTGTCATTTATTCCAAAGATCTGACCAACTAAAAGAGGGAAGATAATCTTGTTCTAGAAACATCAGTGTGTGATTTATCTGACCAACTAAAAGAGGGAAGATAATCCGAACTTCAGGAAGTCTGAAGTTTGTGACACTCCTAGATTTTGTAGAATCCAAATTTTGCATCTTTGATCTGTTTATGGATTAAATGTCACCCCTTCAAAAGCTTTCTTTAGACTCCTCACACCAACTAACAAGAACACTTGTGACAAAACAGAGCTTAGACACCAAGTCTCTCTGAACTTCAGGAAGCCTGAAGTTTGTGACACTCCTAGATCTTGTAGAATCCAAATTTTGCATCTTTGTTCTGTTTATGGATTAAATTTTACCCCTTCACAAGCTTTCTTTAGACTTTCTTTAGACTGCTCAAACCAACTAACAAGAACACTTGAGACAAAACAGAGCTTAGACACCAAGTCTCTCCTGCTCAAAACCATTTGCTTCAGAATGAATTATCTCCTTTCCTATCACATTCGCAGAACTCTTATTGGCCAGACAGTGTAAGTAATTAGGTGTCCATCCAATGGACATCCACAATTAAGCAACATCTGATAACAGCAACAAAAGCATTTCATTATTAGAGGCTACTTTTTGATTTCAAGACAGTTTGATTTCAACAGGTTTCAGTTTTCTGATCCTGCACTGGAAGTCCTAGATCTATTTTGGTTTAGCCTTAGGTCCAATTTTGATTTGACTAATGAGGAAAAAATTCCAGTTTCAATTACCTTTTAAAGCCATAAGGAGACAAAGATTTCTTAACACTTCTGAGAACGCATTTGGTACCAAAATATCCTTATCCTTCTTCTCACTGCTCTTCACTGGGAATTTACTATTGAATCCTATGGTAAAAGAGCTGTGTTCTGGGGAAAATATGGTGAAATTTCAAATGAAAATGAGGAAGGCCGGTTGAAAAAGTAATGACACATAACAGTTCTAAGCAATTTGAGAAAATGGTCATAAAACAGAAATATCATCTTTCCATAAGATAAGATTACAAATTTATCAATGATTTGCACATTCTCATTATTCTAATTGTTACTATTACAAATCTGGCGTGTTTAATGGTTCTGAAAGAAGAGATTTTTCTAGTATCAAATTGTAAGTTTAGACAAGTTCATGGCATAGGAAAAATAAAGTATAGGGATAAGAGCTGCAGTTCAGTTTTACGGGTGTTTAGATTGGCTGATTTGCACAAACTTTAACTGGAAATAGAGCTAACATCCAGCTGTTCCTGCTTGTGAATACATGCCCTTATTGTGTGGTACTCTGGTAGCTCTCCTTTATTCATTCAGAACTCTGTCAAAGACAAATCCCCCTTTCATAACATAACCAACTTCTTTAATTCACCTGCAAACGAGATGTTATATCAAATCCTCTGGATTTTTAAAAATGCCATTTAATTTCCCCCAGTTTTAAATCCAGATTGCCTAAATAACACGACTTAAAACAGTGTATGCTTCAGGGAGAAAACATACAAGGAACCTTTCTTCTACTACAAATCTGTATTTTAATTAAAGGTATTCTGATGATTCGTGAGATAACACTTTGAAACTCACTGTATCCCCAAACTCTATTTACCAAACTTTCCCTAGTCTGTTTCAAAATTTATAATTGCCAATCCTTTATTAAAAAACAAACATAACTACCTTGAGGCCTACCTAGATCTTCTCATTAGACTTTGTAAAGTCTTCATATGTACACAAAGGAGCACAAGTGTAGAGTTTCTATTTTACATAATCCCCATCTGGAGAGAAGAAAGAAATTTGTTCAGTTCTTGATAAAGAAAAATGACATTAATTCAAAAGCAGCTTTTACAAGTGATATTGCTAGACACCCATTGCAGAAGAGGGAATGAGTGAAGAGGTCAGAAGTGGATTGATAATTACAGTGTACTTAAACATATCCTACACTTAACATCCCAAACCAGAGGAGAATAAAAGGAGGAAATTTTCCCAAGGGACTCTTTTCCATTAAAAAAACACCCAGTTATCAAAAGTAAAACGTTGATCAGAATCATGTTAATTGTGAAAAAATACATGTGCATTGCGGAAGGAATTGAAAGTCGTTAAACAAAAAAAAAAGGAGTGCTTAATTTTGATATTTTAAAATATACTTAGTTTCCTTAGAAATACTCTCATTTTGAAGTCTACTTTCTCATCTAGAATAGTTTATAATGTGAAAAGATGAGTAGGGATGTACCTATTTTTTATTGATTTTGTAATCAGGTATCTCTGGCTTCTTGAATATCACATACAATTATTTTACATTACAGGGCTTCCCCCACATTGAGCTACAATGCTCAGAAAAGTGATCAATTGCGTAGGCTTTTAATATATTCTGTGGGATAACACCATCTAATGTGGAGCCTTCTGAATGTTACACAGTGTATTGCCCATATGGCCAAGCATATAGACCAAGAATGGTTCAGCAGAACATCTAGGTCTTCCATATAGGTCTGCTGATACCTCAGAGACAGCAGGGCTGAAAGTTGCAGATGGTAAATTCCTGGAAGCTTTCTATATTGCTTTTATTCATAGCCTTTTCCTCGGGATGTCTGTATAGTAAAAGGGAAAGGTCACATCCCTACAATTGGATCTATTACCACTAGGACCGAAGAGCAAGTTTCTATTTAAATGACACTCTTCATACAAGAATAAATTCTTAACTCTACAGCACAAAGGACTGACTGTCTGAGAGTAGAAATTAGTCTTCTCTTTACTGGAAATAGCCAAGATTTTTGTTGGAGATTATACCAAGTGGGAGAGAGACAGGCTGGGCAAGGCCAGTTGAGGTCTGCGGGTGCACTCAGGGCCTTAAGACTTGCTTCACAGACTGACCAAAAAAATGCTATCTTTCCCCATTTCCCTTGGATTTCACCATAGAACCTGGCAACCTAAACATAGCTTACAGTAATATTAAAAAAAAAAAAAAAAAAAATATATATATATACAGAGAGAGCGAGCTATGTGGGAGAGATGTGGGAAGCCAAACGAACATGGACAAAAATTTATTTGTTTCTGCCTCCAGAGATCACCATGAAATGCAACTAATTGCCCCAGACTTAGAATTACAGTTTTCAGACCGAACTCTGGAGTACACTGATATATTTTTTCAATCAGAGTAAGACTCAACTGTGGCATTTCAGCACCAATACTTGGCTCAGTATGTTTAACCACTTGTGGATTAAAATGATAATTTATCAAATTTTACTCTTTTGAAGTTTTTACCTCCTATCTCCCTGCTTTAGTCTCTCCTTGCTCTGATGTTGTAAAAGAGTCTAAAAAAAAAAGTCATTCTTTGAACACAGAATCCTACTTCACTAAAGTGACAGCAGGATACCCCGTTATGGGCCACAAAGATTTTTAAGGGACTTTAAGAGAGGCTGAGGGAGCTGGAACTGTTTACTTGGAGAAGAGAAGATTCAGGGGGATCTTATGAATGTGTATAAATACCTGCTGAGACAGTGTAAAGATGACAAAGGAGATCCAGTGGTGCTCAGTAAGAGAACAAGAAGAAATGGGCAAAAATAGAAATGCAAGAAATTTAAATATCAGGGTGAGGGTTAAAAAACCACACTATGAGGATGGTTGGTGAGGCACTGGAACAGGTTGCCCAGGAAGGTCGTGGATGCCCCATCCCTGGAGGGGTTCAAGGCCAGGTTGGATGGGGCTTTGGGCAACCTGGTCTAGTGGGAGGTGTCCCTGCCCAGGGCAGGGAGGTTGGAACTAGATGATCTTTAAGGTCCCTTCCAACCCAAACCATTCTATGGTTCTATGATTCTATGTTTGAGCACTGGCACAGGTTGCCCCGGAAAGTTGTGAAGTTGTGGCCCCAGAGCAGCCTGCCCTGGCTGAACCTTTTTGAGCAGGGAGTTGGACTAGATGATCTCCAGAGCTGCCTGCCAACCTAAACCATTCTGTGATTCCACTTGCTTGTCCAGGTGACCTCTGCTCTGCTAAGAGGAAGACGTTGTGTTAATTGAAGATAAATTTTTGAGTTTTTAAGTATAAGTGTATGTGGAAGGAGAGAGTGTCTGCTCCCTCCCTCCTGGATCTTGTCAAGGACTTCTGTACCACAAAAGGGGATAATAAGGAAAGAGGGAAACCATAAATGAACATACTGAGACACAAACTTGATCAACGAATGATAAGGGAAGCAATAAGAACAAAAGCTGGTGAGTCACCTATTGATGAGGGCGTAGAGAAAGTGGGAACATATATTTCTGTAAGATCATGTGATCAAGGACCTTGTCAAATTAGGACAAGAAGAAGGGGAAAATAATAAACAAAACATGCAGAGACACAGAGCAAACAGACAAACATAAGGGAGACAATAAGTGGAAATAAACCTGGTCAGTCACTCTAATTGATGAGCCATCAAGAAACTGCAGGCAAACCAGGAGGTTGTAGATGATAAAGCTGCAAACCTGAGGGTCCAGGGTGTTGCAGGGGGACCTTGGAGCTGGGCAAATTGATGGAGAATGTGGAGGGGAAAGGGATGAGGGAGGAACAAAGGAAGAGTAGAAAGGTATAGTCGGAAGTAGAAAGGTATAAAAGGGGTTGGTCACCTGTAAAATAGAGCTGAAGTGACTGAACCCTGTGTTTTATCACTGCAGTCTGTCCTGTCGTCTTACTAAATACTTTCTTAATTGTCTCTCTGCATAATGTCACTCTCTCTCCCCTGTGTTTTTGAAGACCCATCATTCAATTTTCAGAAAACGTTCCCGCAAAACATACATGTAATTGCAAGGCATGAAAGGACTTCTGAAAACCTAGCATTTGGACAACAGAGGGTTATTCTTCTAAACAGAATTCATGTTAGGTCAGGTATATATCAATCAATTATTGTCACTTATAATTAGCAGTTATATATAGCTTTTAAGAAATTAAATGCATCCCTGCTGTTTATATGAATATTGTAGTGGGGGGAAAAAAGCTTACTTGGCATCAGTGAGGAGAAGTCATCCTACAACTTATGAAGTACCCAGGGAGAGCTTTGCTATTTCCTTATTATGTTCCATTTGAGCTCTATAAAACTCTCACAATGCAAAGCATAAAATCCTGTATTATTTATGATTTCTACTGTTTCACCACTTACAGTAAAAAAAAAATTTATACGCGAAACTCCATTTCCTAGGCCACTCCGTGTCTAATATTGTTTATGAACTTTATATTCTTTTTCTGACTGAGTTTATTATTTCAGTGTATAGGACAGATAAACTCCCTGGAAACCACTGCCCACTTGACTAGGAATAGATACGTGAAACCGCAGGTTTATTGGCATTGTATATGACCAACTGAAATATGAAATACTTCACCCACATCCTTAATAAACAAAGTCTTCTCGGGTCTTAAACAATGGCACAGGAGTTTCATTAAAACTTTGTGGTTTCACAGTGACAAAACATCAAGAATAAAATAAGATGGTTGAACTTAAACTAATGCAGTTTCCCTGAAACCATAAGGATTGTCAGTTTATAAACAACGCAGAATAATATATATGACAAAGTTCTCTGTAACCCCACGGTTTCATCAGCAACAGAACACAATGGGAGTTTTGAATTTCTCATCAACGGTCCCAATTTGCGTTGTATTTTTGTCCCTTTCAATCAGCAATTGTACAGATTCCATTTCCCTTTTCTTTTGCAATTGCCACCTCACGACAGGGCCAGAGTGCATAACCAGTCAAAATAAAACAGAAATTATTGTGGAAAAGTATTTAAATGCAGGGTTTTTCCCTACTGATATATATACTACTGTCTTTTGCACAATATATTTATCTTAATTTTTATTTTTTTTTTTTATTTATTTCTTCCTCTCCCATGTAGCTAGAAGGAAAAGCTAGACAGCTGCATTCAACCGTACACCTCATAGGATGTATCTTGGCTGGTGAAATTTGGAGCATTTCCAAGATTTGGGGCCCTGGTACAGATTCTCCTCCATGCACCTCCATCCTTACGCCAACGCTGGGCCAAAGCCTGCATGACCACAATTTCATTTTACTGCTGCAGAGGGGAAAGATGAGCACAGGGGTTGGGAGAGAGCCATCACGTGTTTTCACAGGTGACCCAAAATCCTATGATTCTGTAGGAAATAGTGTGTCCTCCCAGATCATATCAGCTTCAGACAACCTTCAGCGAAGGCTCTACAGATTAAGACCACAATTACAGAAATTCTAACTAAAAATATTGTGGTGCCCAGGAAAGACCAATCTTTTGCAAACTATTATGGGGTGGAGAATACCGCCACACAACTCCCAAAGTAGAAGAATAATCAGATTTTACCCTCTGAGCATTTCCTGATTCTGTTTTTCCTTTCCTTGCTAAGGATTGAATAAGCAGTGGACTATTATTTGCTCATTTTTTAACACTCTTTCAGCTATTTCAGTTCATGTGTCAGCAATAACAAAGAAATGAGTCTCCACATGTGTAACTGGTAGCTAACTCAGAAAGGAGTAAGACCACCAAAGTTTTTTCTACTTCAGAATATAAAGGACTGGCAAGGAGTTCACCAACCCATAGAGTCTGTGCTAAAACTCAACACACAAAGGGTGTAGATAGGTGAGTGATTTTGTTGGGTTTTTTTTTTGGTTTTGGGGTTTTTTTTCCTGAAGAGAATGAAATTTAACTGAAATTTTAGTACGGTTTTTGGTTTGGGGTCTTTTTTTTTCAGAAGAGAATGAAATTTAACTGAAATTTTAGTACACTAACCTTCTGAATGCCTTAATTTGAATGTCTACATATTTTGTGAGAGGAGAAAATGACATATGAAAGGTAATCTAGTCTAACATCAAAATATGGTCTATTAAAAAAAAAAAAGGAAAATTCAAACGTTCAATAACACAATTTCACTTCTTGGCACTGATAAAATAGACTAATTTTAAATGTCTCTAGTTTTGATGTTCTACTGAAAAGGTAGATTTTTCCATTGTTCCACTTATCAAATCATTTTGATGATCCTGCATAAGTGACATTCAAAACATTTTTCAGGATTCCAGAATTAACCTTAGAATTTGTCTGACAGTTCAGCAATTAAATTAAAACCAATTACTACTATAAAGTAAGAGTCTAAAACACATAATTTTAACAAAAAATGCTTCTGTTATAAAACCTTTTGCCTATTCTTAGCATTATTAAATTTTTACTATCTCACCAATATTCTAACCTTTCATACACATATTTATGTATGTACAGGTATTTATGTAGTGGAATTTCACTTGTTAGAACTGGAAAATGAAATAAGCAGTTGTACTGTTATTTAAAAGGTAATAAAAATATCCCAATTTACAGAAAAAATATTTCTGAAAAGACTAAAATCTTTATGTCTGTATGAACCCTTCTACGCAACTGTCATAGTGAATAGATTACTGAAGTGCAAGCAAAACATTTCTACGTATTGCCCAGAATTAATAGTAGACTGAGCTGCTGAGGGAAGGTGTACATGTCACGTAAGACAATGCAAAGAAGGAAAAATTCAAAGCACAAGGCAAAGTCTGTGAAATCAGTGTAAACTGCAGGGTCTGACCTTGGGGAATAATGACTGAGCCACTCCGCATCAATTAGCGAAGGAAAGAAAATCCTACTTGAAGTTGAATAACTGCAAGGATATTAAACTGAACAGATCCATGAAAGGATGTTGGTAGAGTGACGAAAAGTTTCTTGACCTGGAAAATTGTTGCTGTGCTAGAAAGCCTGCAAAGGGAAAAAAAAAAACCAAAAATACCCTACTTTAAGTTACGCACAGGATTATGGCAGTTAGAACAGTATATTACAGCTCCCTAATTTTTATAATCCATTACAGCAACATTAATAATAATCTTTTGTGCATTTTGTCTTTTATTCCATGTGTGCTATCTAAGAACTCACGTGTCTTCAGTCAATCTTCACACCCAGAGGAGAGACACATGTGCCTATAAGGAAAGACCTGACAATCTTTGATATTAACCTTGCTCAACTTAATCCTCTTGTTAACATGTTTTATTTTCAGTCCTCTTTTCCTTTGTCTTCAAATTTCCTTTGCTTTTCCTTTGCCATCCTTCCACACCACCCCATGGACAAAAGATCTGACACATGTAGGGGCCGGTCAATACTCAGATTTTGGGGGTTTTGTTTGTGCTTTCCATCACTAAATAAGACTTAATTTAATTTTCCCCATGCATGTTAGAAGAAATAGAACCAAAAGATTTAGCTTCCTCTGTAGTTATTAAGGAGAGTATGAAAAGAACCATGACATTTTATCACTAGACCTCATATGACCTAAAAAATCTGCACTTGAGCCATAAATCACATCAGTCTTTTCTAGGTATACGTGCCTTAAAGTGAGTGTAAAATACTGATTTTAAAATGTACTTCAACATTTCCTTGTATACCACACAGAAAATAACAAGGTTTTCCAAAGTTCAACATTTTAAAAAATCTTTCTTTCACAGTTTATTGCTGGTTTTTTTTCAAGAAAACTTTATTTTAGGATTCAGCTGCTCGAAAACAGGAACAGAAAGCAGTATGAACTAAATTAGTGTACTTATAATGTAAATGTAAGAAGAAAGCACACTGTTTATTTTATTTATCTGAGGTAGAGTCTTGCCAGAATCAAAATAGGAGTCAGAACTGTATAACCAATGAACCTTTAAAATATTGTCTATCCTTAACCACAGTAAAACAAAACACACTATTATTTTATAATAAATTAAAGGTCAAGTTATTATGTTTAAAAGCATTATGTGTTTCTGGTTTCAATTCAACAAATTTCCAAATAAATTGTTATTACCTTAATGGTGGTTTCCACATCAGAAGAAAAAAAGTTTTCTTGATGACCGTATTGATTTTCCTGTAAAGATACACATTTCTTATTGTAAATATTATGAATCTTTGGCACTCAAAATATTTTATACAGTGCATTAATATGGAGGAGACATTATGAACAGAAATATAATCCTGAATTTGCTTCCCTCAGAATTAGAGACATCTGAACTCAAATGCATCTGGTAGAAATCAAAGTTATTTTAGTACCTTCTCAAGAAAGAAATATCAAGTATAAGCATAGTTTAACTTCATGTTTTCCCAGTTCAGCATGGGTCTGAAAGGAACTAACATTTGAATATCCCATATACACAATATGTAGTCAGTTATAAAGATTGCTCATGAAAGAAGCAATGGCATAGAAGGAAACAGTGATAGCTCTGCACACTAGAAATCGTTTGGCGATCACATATACATATGTTTAATTTTTGTACTTAAATGTATTTGTGCAATTACGCACAAAGGTTGAGAGCATGCTCTACAATCATATTTCTGTGCAATCTATGTGTTCTAAATTAAACAACTAAATTAAGACACAAACAAATAAATAATATAATACAGAAAAAAAATGAGATTTATCACTTAAGGCAACACCATACTAAAATTAAAACATAAAGAATAAAGTCTAGATCTTTTAATTTAGCTCATGAAACCCTGGCTTTTCATTATCTTGGCTTTTGCATGTTGAAATACCATTGTATTTATGGTAGATATTTAATTTATTACTTGTCTTGCTCCAGGCATCATTGCAAAAGAACATTAATATCTATTTTGCTTTTCATGTCAGGATAGGTTTTTAATTTTTTTTAAGTTATGGCTTTGTATTTGAAATATAATAATATGGATATTATTTCCTTAATAGAAATAAAAATATCATTACTGCTAATTATAAAAATAAGATATATTCATATTTTTTCCCAGGAAGTATACATTCTATAAATCGAGTATGAACTGGACTCATTGTGCTCAGTCCAATAAGCGCTTTGGAGAATTCCAATCAAACGTGTTCTTTCTAATTATACCAGTCTCTGATTTCTGCATCAATACTCCCAGTCCCTTTCTCCACGTCCTTCCAGTTACAGCTTCTTAAACCACCAAAAGAGTGAGAGAAAAAGCACTCTGTACTCCAGCTTTTTCTCTAATGTGTACATTATAGTCAATCTACTCTCGCTTTCAAAAGGAGTAGATGCATGTGAACCATCTTTGGCATAATTTTGAATAAAAAATGTGAGCTTCGGGCCATGGAGACAAGAGTTTTTCCCTAATGTCTAATTATTAGCTTGATGAGATAGCTCCTGGAACACCCAAAAGCATCTGAATGTTTAATGCTGTTATGAATAACAATATGAGTATGAGATTACTGTATAAGCACATACATATACCTTCATATCTAACACAAACAGCAAATTATGTAGGATTCATAAATTTGTTTGTGTAAATTCTATGAATTGGGATGCACACAACAGGACAGTGAAGATTAAAATTCCTAACGTTATTTTTAGCCACTGAGACACCCCACCTCACCGTGATAAAATCTGGGTAAATTTAATAAAGCCCAAAAACATTGACAATGGACACAGATGAAGATCAGAGAGTCCATTCTACACCAGAGCAGGTTCCTTGGAGTTTTGCTGCTTTTTTTTTCAGCAACAAAGGGGAGAAAAACTGCATGAAAAAAATCAGGGCTGCTATTCCCCTGTTACAGCACGATTACAGGTAAAAAAGCCGATAGAATAAATCATGTTAGATGTCAGTAAATGTATCAAGCAGCAAGATTTTATAAAATGTCAGTCAAAATCAGTAGGGTAACATTTTAAAGATCATCTTCAGTGTGTGAAATTTTTTCAGCAACAAAGGGGAGAAAAACTGCATGAAAAAAATCAGGGCTGCTATTCCCCTGTTACAGCACGATTACAGGTAAAAAAGCCGATAGAATAAATCATGTTAGATGTCAGTAAATGTATCAAGCAGCAAGATTTTATAAAATGTCAGTCAAAATCAGTAGGGTAACATTTTAAAGATCATCTTCAGTGTGTGAAACTCTATTGCAGACCTCTGTTGGACTGAGCAGAACTGGTTCACAGCATTTTAACTTGGGACGTAGATTAAATGGATTAAAAGGTCCCACGTTACCCTAGATGCTCAAGCACACTTATTTCCCCTCATGAATAATAATTATTATTATTAATAATAATATCCTATTACTGCTGTTATAAATAAAAGTAGCATTACCATCAACTAATGTTATTTGAGAAATTCAGAAAGATAAGCTCTGCTTTAACTCAGAACCACTCAGCTGGCACAGGAAAGACCCCATCTCCTCTCCTAAACCCTATCAGCTTCCAGTAAAAGGTGGCAAAGGTGGTGTAAGACAATGGGAAGCAGCCAGAAGTCCACCCTTGGATTGTTCTTTATAGATATACAAGAAGGCAGGTGGTATCCTAAATATAAACCTGCTAATGTCAACTCCTTTCCTGATACAGTAAGGAAAAAGGAGTGGAGGCTGTCATGGAACAGTCTGTACACAAAATAAGAGTGACTACGTTGATCACTGAGTGTAGTCCCTGGTACCAAAATCATCTCCTATTTTTGTATATTTATCAATCTCAATATTAGAAGTCATACGTTTTTTTTAGTCTCCATTATTCTTACTTTATACCATCTCCTCTCCTAAACCCTATCAGCTTCCAGTAAAAGGTGGCAAAGGTGGTGTAAGACAATGGGAAGCAGCCAGAAGTCCACCCTTGGATTGTTCTTTATAGATATACAAGAAGGCAGGTGGTATCCTAAATATAAACCTGCTAATGTCAACTCCTTTCCTGATACAGTAAGGAAAAAGGAGTGGAGGCTGTCATGGAACAGTCTGTACACAAAATAAGAGTGACTACGTTGATCACTGAGTGTAGTCCCTGGTACCAAAATCATCTCCTATTTTTGTATATTTATCAATCTCAATATTAGAAGTCATACGTTTTTTTTAGTCTCCATTATTCTTACTTTATAAGACTCCATTCCAAACTCTTCCTGCTCTAATGGCTAGGAGTATTCTTTAATATAAATATATTAATGATCAGCATATTCTCATTTGTTACTTATAACTGTAGCACCATCATCCTTTAATTAAGAAGTTCTTTTCGCCTTTCCCATAATTTACAATTGCTGGAATTCTTTTCAGAGATGCTTTAATATTGTAATAGAAGATGGCTGGTACCTTTATCATTTCAGTGTCTTGTCATTGCACTCACTTCCTAAGCTTATTAATCGGAACAGCAGAACCATATTATTGAGTCCAAATAAGGCCTTTTCAAGACACTGTATGCAGTTCTAAATCTTCCCTCTATACAGGAAAGAAATGCCACACTGAATGCAATAATAAGATCCCAATTTCTTTTTCTATGTCTCCATAATACAGCATCTTGTATTAATATTCCACTAGGCAGCACATCAAGCTCCTCCTACTTTTTTTCTCCATAATAATCAGTGACAAGCTCCTTGGGGACCACCAGGATTTAAGTTTGTTCTCTGACATTAGCCATTTACTTTAAAACCACTCTTAGCTCAAGTTTGGTAAAGGTAAAATGCAAATAAAAGTATGTATTTACAGCATCCAAACTAAGCAATGCAGTTAAAATCTTTGTAAAATACATATAGATATGTATATAGAAATATATATATTCTCTCTATATATATAAATATAGAGAGAGAAAAGAAAAGCCACCATTTGAGATTAAAGGTCTCTATCTTTTTTCCCCAGACGTTCCCATTTCAATTCATGTCTAGAAACGGGTGTGTGTTTAAAACTGCAGACATTAAACTTATCCATCTGCCTGGTGGAACAGTCAGCCTGCACTCAAGTCCTCTGATTCTAGACAAATTTAATCTTTTCCCCTCAAAACTTAGTATATTTCAGGAGGCAATTTTCATTATATTAAGTGTAGTACCACTTCCTGGAGATGCAAATAACTTTCAGAGATCAGATTAATCTCCAGTGTGTGACTGATGCTTTGCCTCATTGGAAAGGAAATGTTCTCTTACTCGCTTTTGCAGACTCAGTGTTTGTTCCCAAGAAAATGTCTCCTTTCTTGAAGCTACTGTCACAGTAAATTTACAGTAAATTTAATATTATTCTGCATCTTCCTAAATGTACTCAGCTCAAACCTCTAGTGCAGGCAGCTCATCGCAGGCTCTTGACTGAGGTCAGTAGTTGCAACAACATTTAACCACTTCACCATGACAAAAAGAGTAAGAGAGTTAACTGCCACCTACTTCTTTCACACGTATTTTAACAGAGAAAATCCATTTCTTTAAAAACTTGTTTTCGGCTCTGTGATCCCAGATATCAAGCCTTTTATTTTCTTGAGCTTCTCCAACTCTTTCTATGCAATATCTTGATGGCTGGTGCATCATTGATATAACCCCGTATCATCCATATTTCATAACCAGGAAACAAATGGCTGGAATAGACTGGTTTTCAGAAACTTCATGAGTAAATTCAATCTGACCCAAAAATTTCTCTTTAAGATTCCTTGGGATTACCCTTTGAACCAAGTGGAAATTGTCAGAGTACTTAAAAAAAGAAAAAAAATTACCTCTATGGGTGGTGTGTTGTCCCTGTCTGGATGCCAGTTACCCACCAAAACCACTCTGTCACCCCCCTCCTCAGCTGGACAGGGGAGAGAAAATATAATGAAAGGCTCATGGGTCGAGCTAAGGGCAGGGAGATCACTCAGCAATTGCCATCATGGGCAAAACAGACTCGTCTTGGGGACATTAATTTAATTTATTGCCAATCAAATCACAGTAGGATAATGAGAAAATAAAAACTAAATCTTAAAACACCTTTCCCTCACCTCTCCCTCCTTCCCAGGCTCAAATTTACTCCCAATGTTCTCTATCTCCTCCTCCCTCAGTGGTGCAGGAGGACAAGGAATGGGGGTTGTGATAGTTCATCACACCTTGTCTCTGATGCTTCTTCCTCTTCAGGGGGAGGACTCTCCACACTCTTCCCCTGCTCCAGTGGGAGGTCCCTCCCATGGGAGACAGTTCTCCATGAACTTCTCCTATGTGAGTCCTGCCCACAGGTTGCAGTTTTTCATGAATTGCTCCCACATGAGTCCTTTCCACAGGGGGCAGTCCTTCAGAAACAGACTGCTCCAGCCCGGGTCCCCCGCAGGGTCACAAGACGTGCTCCAGCGTGGGGCCCTCATCTGCTCCACCATTAACCTCCATGGGCTCCTGTGGGGGACAACATGGGCTGTCCTCCACAGGACAGCCTTCCTCCCCACAGGCTGCAGAAGAATCTCTGCTCTGGCACCTGGAACACCTTCTCCCTCTCCTTCTTCACTAACCTTGGTATCATCAGAGCTGTTTCTCTCACAGATTCTCATTTCTCTCTCCCAAGGTGGCAGGTTTCTCCCCGGCTTCTGAAATAAGTTACCACAGAGTCATTACCACCATCACTGATGAGCTTGGCCTTGGCCAAGAGGGGGTCCATCTCCAACCCAGCTGGCATTGGGTCTATCGGACATGAGGAATCTTCTAGCAGCTTCACAGAAGCCACCCCTGTAGCTCCCCCAACTTCCAGAACCTTGTCACACAACCCAATACGTTATGCTACAGAAATACTGTATGTAAAGCACGAAAACATATTACCTCTCTGTAATGCAAAGGTCTTAACTGGAATACCACGTTTAACTTTGAGCACTGTGCTTCAGAAAAGGTGGGCACTAATTAGAAAAAGTCCAGAAGAAAGCAGTAATAGTGATAAGCAAACTAGGAAAAAAAATCCCCAGAAGAAAAGACTGAATTAATTGAGTTTCCTTTATTTAGAACGGAGGAAACTTGAAGGGATCAAAAATAACAAGGTTCATATATGCTAAAAGTTGTCACGCAAAGGAAGGTTCTCCATCTCTACGGGGACCAGAACAAAAAGGAATGAGAAATTTAAGAAAAATTAAATGAGTTATAAGACAGGGTAAGCACTGAAATATGAATGATATGATTCTGTTAAAACCAAGTAAGACAAGCATCTCCCAGTTTCAGTTTCTATGTTTAGGCGCATCAAGTTGGGGTAGATAAACTTGTGAGTTGCCCCATATGAATTATTTTATATTTGTTTACAATTCTGGAGGCAATCATGCCTTCTGCTTTACTAAGATTTAATGCACAAGGCTTATAAATACATTAATGTATGTGTATTCAGAGTACTTAGCATAAGATTCAAAAATGTCTAAGAAAAATTAGATCAATTAATAAATAACATAATGAAATTAAACATTTAAATGTGTTCAATATTAATTAAAAATCCCTAATAAATTTTAGAAAATGTGGGTAATCACTGTGTAAGAAAAGAAAGCAAATAGTGGTTTATTACCTGGGCCTAGTTTGGATCGAGTATCGCTTCCTAGAGAGTAAGAATGGTCAAAATGGTCAAAATAACAAGCAGGCATGGCAGAAGGCAAGCATGGATGGACATGGAGCTCCTGACTGAGCTCAGACACGAAAAGGAAGTGGACAGATGGTGGAAGTGGGAACGGGCAACACAGGAGGGATCCAAAGACATTGCCCACTCCCGTAGACGTGGAGTGAGGAAAGCCAAGGCTCAGCTGGAGCTGACACCAGTGGAGGAGGTGAAGGGCAACATGAAAGGCTTCTCTAAGTAGAAGAAGGGGCTCAGAGAGGGGAGGGACCTGCTGATAAAGGTGGTGCAAAAGGCTTTTTCCAAAAGGACTTATTCTTTGATACTGTGATTCAAATGTTTTGAATGTATTCAGTAAAGAAAAAGAGTGCTAGAAGTAGTAAACAAGTTAAACTAAAACACTCTTTTAAAAGAAATTCGGCTGATGTAATCAAAAAAACAGCGAGAAAACATATCTGAATTAAAAAAAACACCAACCTAGCATGGCAATAGATGTCCACATTAGAAAAGTATAGCAAAATTATCAATAGTATGAGAAAATTTTTTGTACAATCATATCAAAATACAGAGTTAAATTAAAACACTCTTTTAAAAGAAATTGGGATGATACCATCAAAAAAACAGCGAGAAAACATATCTGAATTAAAAAAAAACAACAACCTAACATGGCAATAGATGTCCACATTAGAAAAGTATAGCAAAATTAGCAATGGTATGAGAAAATTAAAAAAAACACCAACCTAGCATGGCAATAGATGTCCACATTAGAAAAGTATAGCAAAATTATCAATAGTATGAGAAAATTTTTTGTACAATCATATCAAAATACAGATTTCGTGCTACAAGTCTTCAAATGCAACCTCCTCCTCAGACCAAGCCTGACCTCCACGTTAAAGCAGGTTACTCAGGACTTTTTACAGTCAAGTTTTGGAAATCACCAAGGATGACCATCCCACCCCTCCTCCAGGATACCTGTTCCAGAGCTATGTAAATTCCAACTTAGTAATTTTTTTTTTTCCTTGGAATCTACTTGGAATTTTCTTTGCTGCAAATTGTCACCATGTCCCTTATGCTTTGTGCCTCTGGGAATAGTCTGGCTGCATCTTGTTGATGTACCTGTAGGCAATGGAAGATCCTAGTTAGGTACCTCTTCTCTCTTTACTGCTTCATTCTGTTGCCTAAACAAGAGTCTCAGCTCCTACAGCCTCTTCTTGTACCATTGTATCATCCAACCCTCTAACCACCTTAATGATACTCCACTGGACTTGTTCCAGTTTGTTGCTGTGGTTCTCATAACAGAGGGACCAAAATGGAGCACGATATTCCAGATGCAGCCCCACAGATAGTGAATAGAGAAAAATCTCATTTCCTCAACCTACATTCTTGCTAATTCAGCCCAAAAACTGGTGAACCTTCATCCTCATGATGAACTGCTGCTTCATAATTAACTTGTTCTCAACCAGAACACCAAGGTCCTTTTTTTTTTTCCCCTGCATTTATGCTCTGCAGCCAGTTATCCCCAGCACATGTGAATACAGGAGGAGTTTTCTTTGCTGAACTTGGAAGCATGTGATATATTCTTTCCCGACTGATTCCAAAATGCCTGGATCTCACCCAGCATCTTGGAAGCCAAGAAGACAGGAAACAACCTTGGGCAAAAATGCTATCCAATGTAGTTAAATAAGTAACACATCCTGACCATTTATCATTATATGTCTAAACTTTGTTTACACCAAAATGAGAAACCAGAACTTCATTTCAAGTTAATAGGACTCATATGGGTCAAATAGATATTCCTTTTTCTACAGGATTGTTAAGATCCAGTAGCACGTGCAAGCTGGGTAAATTACACCAGCGTTTTTCTCAATTAGCAAATTAAATCACATTAAAATCACTGGCGAACTGCCTTTATAATATTTTTGCTATCTTGGCTTTTTCCCTTTCTCTCTGTAAATGTTTTTGCTGTGAAGCTCTGTAGTTACGTGCCAGCATAGTAGTTCCCTCAGTCCTCAGAAAGCAGACATATGTTGGCACTCATCCACCTCTAATTTTGTCAGAGTGCTGCACTTTCTCTCACAGTGTTCTTCCTGGCACAGATCTTTGCCAGCAACTGACAAAAAAAACAACTGGAAATGGAAAAAAAAAATGACTTTCAGGGGCAATCCCTGTCAGCAGCACTACTTGACTGTGGTCCTTGCCAGAGATTGTTTTTTCTACCTGCAGACATCTACATAAGGAACCTGTTGGTTTCGTTGCTGCTGCCATGAATCTCAGGGCCCTAGTTGTCCTTTAAAGAATCTCTGTTCAAGCCACTTCTTTGTATTAAACTAGTTAGAAAAAGCAGCACTGCTGCAATCAAAATGGTCATGATTTAATTTTCAAAATTTTGCTTTGGGAAGCGAACTCAAATATGAGACGTAGTGCAGAGGTTTAAAAAAGTTACAGTTATTGTAAAATATCTACTTTAAAAAGATAAAGGATCCATGTATACTGTCCAAGAGAAATGGTATTCACAAATTTCTATCAAATACAAAATTATTACAATGTCCTAGAATCTCAAGTATCCTACAAGTATCTCAAGGGCAGGCTGAGGGAGGAGGGAACCAGACTCTTTTCAGTAGTTCCCAGTGAGAGGACAAGGGGCAACGGGCACAAGTTGGAACATAAGAGGTTCCACTTGAATATGAGGAAGAACTTTTTCACGGTGAGGGTGACAGAGCCCTGGAACAGGCTGCCCAGGGAGGGTGTGGAGTCCCCTTCTTTGGAGATTTTCAAGACCCGCTTGGATGCTCCTGAGTAACATGCTCTCACTCTCCCTTCAGGCATTTAAATTCATTGATAAGATTCCCCCTTGGTCCTTACCTTCTCCGGCCTAAACAGCTCCAGCTCTCTCAGCTTCTCTTTGTAAGACAAATGCTCCAACCTCTTCATTAGCTTCATACCCCTTCACTGAACTCACACCACATCTCTCTTGTACCAGGGAACCCATGCTTGGACACAGCACTCTTTGTTGTCTCCCAGGGTCCCCAGGAGCTTCTCTGAAAGCTGGTTTCCACACAGACACCCCCCAGCCTGTAGTGGTGTGTCTATTTATGCCTCACCCAAGTTATTTAAATTTTCTTCAGCTTCACTGAGAAGTGATTAACATTTCTTTATAGTAGGAATGGTATATATTCCATAATCATTTTTCTTAGACACCTTTAAAATTAGAATGTTAGAATCATAGTTCCTGTCTTGCCACTATGATTCATAGAATCATGGAACTGCCAAGGTTGGAAGGGACCTTTCAGATCATCGAGTCCAACCATCAACCCAACACTGACAAAAAGCAACAATCCACGTCCCTCAGCACCACGTCTCCCAGCTTTTAAATCCCTCCAAGGACGGTGACTCCACCACTTCCCTGGGCAGCCTGGTCCAATGCTTAACAACCCTTTCAGTGTAAAAATGTTTATGTCTGGTAACTTGAAAAATTCACCTCAAGTATAAGGCGCTGACAGTTGTTTGAACTGTAGGTCTTGTATATGCCAAGAGTTTTTCAAAATAACTATGTTATTTTTGAGTACAGATGCTTGGATGTACATGACATTCAAGACGTATTGTACGCTGTTATAAACACTTTACACAGACCTTGGAGCAAAAAATAAGAAGCAAAAGCAACCAAACTAATTTTGAATGGAAAGGGGGATTATAATATAATGTTTTGCAAAATCTCTAGGTTCTCATTGTGAGTTGCCTGCAAAAAGACTTTTTACTAATCTACGATTATCAAAATTAAACTTCCATATATAGTAATAAAAGAAACTTCCATATATAATAAACAGATTATCAAAATTTACACCACCAATAGAATCTTGTGGGACTGGAAGAGAACAGCACTAGCTAGTGTGCTCTTGAACACTTATGAATTCAATTCTATACACTGTAAGGCTTTTTTTAATTCAAATTGCAATATCTCAAGAATTTCCTGTAGAAAATATCACAATGATACCTTCAGTCAGCTGCCTACATGTTACTGAAAATCCAGTTGCCTGCATGTCTGGATTTACAATTTCAGTGTATTTCAGGGTAGTTCTCATCTTCTACAAAGAAGTCAACAATCACTACCTATTAAAAAAAAGAAATCTTATTTTTTCCCAACTCTGAAAGTGTTCCACAAAACTAGTACTAGAGCAGTACTTCCCTACTACACTGAGGAAGAGAAAGAAGGAAGGGTTTGACAAAAAAATGTAGATAGCCAAATGAAAGCGTTTGGCACTGAGGAAGTCAGAAGTGTAAACAGCCCATATTTTAGGAAATATTTCAAATCACTACTTACCGCATGAGAGAGATTTTCAAGCACTCAACTTTCCATTAGAGTTGAAGAAAAAACTCAATATTGTTAAAACTGCTGCGCAAATTAGTTAAATGACCTGTTAAATTGCCCACCAGAAATCTACTTCCTTTACTCCTGTTTTTTAAATCAGAACTTTGAGGAAATCATATGTGTGTTTATATTCAAATTAAAATGTGAGCGCTATAATTTACATAATGACGTCACATAAAATACTACTCTGCTTTTCATTTGAATCGCAATCTAGGATAGAAAAACAAGAATGAGAGCCTATGAGACATATGTAAGGCTCCAGTAAGTTAACAAATGTATCAATATTGCATATTGGTACCCTTGAAATCAGCCTTGGTCATAAAAAGTCTTGATTTATACATTGCTGGTCCAAGCATGGTCCTCTTGGACCATGGAACCAAGGGTTGGAACACAATGATCTTTAAGGTCCCTTCCAACTTGAACCATTCTACAATTCTATGATTCTTTTGAAAACTCTGGAAAGACTTTGGCGTTTCTTTTCGTGTTCAGAGTAAGTGGGAATATAGTGTAGGTTACCCAGTTATTGAAAACTCTGGAAAGACTTTGGGTTTCTTTTTGTGTTCAGAGTTAGTGGGAATATAGTGTAGGTTACCCAGTTAAATTGTACCTAGACTTTCATTTTCTTTTTTTTGCTGATAGCAGTTTTGAGCCGAGAGTTTTGGACAGTAACTTCTCAGCAGATATGAAAAACTTTAATTAATTCAGAAACGTTGAAGATATCATATGTAGCAAATGTCTCCAGAAGCATGTAATTTGTAATGTTCCCAGACAGTTTCTCTCTGTGGGTGTTTTATTACTTTCAGATGAATTTTATCCAAGCCTTGTTGATTACAGATCAATCAGACTCCTGAAGCATTTCAAGACACAGCTACTTTAAGTGTCTCTTTTCCCTCAGGATTATTATTATCTTATAATAAACACACCTCTTGCAGTCCTCTTCTTATTAATACAAGAGGGTTTTTACATATAAAAGTAAATTACTGTCCTCATTGAAAACTGCCAGATAGGGTTAGGATATTTCACAGGAGACGTTACCCAAGATTAATTTAAAGCATCCATGCAAAAATCTAGTGCACTCACAATGCTTTTGGAGCCTGGGCAATTTTATTTTATATTTGAAGTGTTCAGTTTGGAGACAAACAACACTAAAAAGGAAAAATTGTGATTTTACACCAGTCTAAGCTCAACAGTCTTTCTATTGTATTAATAGTGCACAGCTTTAGAATATTAACATCATCTTAGAAACTAACTTAATAACAGCAAATGGAGGATAACCATTCATAGCTATAAATATGCATTTTTAAATAAATTCCTTGAAACACAGTTAGTGTAAGTTAAAACTATGATTTCCAGTTTGCAATAAGTAAACAATGCAAGTAAGGTTAATATGTTTCCTTGATTTTTGAATACTGAGTCAGTTCCTCAAAGTCAATGGAATTATTTCACCATCTGAACATTTGCTCTTTTTTGGTATTAAAGTAGTATTGTAGTATCAGCCCTGTGCCCGCTTGTTTATTGACAAGATAGATGAAAAAGGCTCTTATTTTAAGCACTGTATAACCCAAGGTTTTTCCTCTCAAATCAAATAAAGTAAGAAATCCAGCTAACTAGAACAAACAATTAAGTTACAATATTTTCTTTTGGGTCTCAAAGTTGTATTTTGTAAAACTCTCAGTAAAACACTGGACTTTAAAAGAAAATATTGAAGGATTTGGGGAGATGAAACATAGCAAATAATTTTGTACACATTAAGGAAAGAAAACCTTCAAGGCGTGAAGTTAATTCCACAGTTAGAATATTATGGAAGTGGTATTGTAAAAAACTTTAGAGAGTTTTACTCTGCTGCAGATGATGTCAGCAGTAGTTTGGCCAAGTAAATGGAAAGACAGAGGAGTTTGTTAGGACCCTGCTTTGAACAAAACAAAGAAGGAAAAGATAAATGAAAAAAATAAAAGAGATCAAGAGCTGGAAAATCTAAAACCTTTAAAAGAGAGTAAAATCATATTGAACATTAACAGGAAGTCAAAGAAATCATGCATCCCATTTTGAAACTTGTGATATAATGCCAGTCACAGGTACCACAGTCTGGATTTTCCTTCAAAATTCAGTTATGTATCTTCAATTAATTGAAAAAAAAAAAAAAGTTCCATATTAAGTTTGTGTCATCTTAAATCAGTGTAATTCTAACATACTTATAGAAGGACTATTTCAATTTAATCTTACTTTGCATATGGTACTTTGGGATTGCTAATTCTTAAGCTTTCTTTATAAAATAATTCATAAAAGGTCTCATTTTCTGGTACACATAAAATTGGATTATTTTTTTCCCATTTGATATTTGTCATAGATTGCCTTTTTAAATAATTGAACACCAGCTTGTGTCCAGACAAAGTAAGTTATTTTAGTCATCTGTGTTCTTTCAATTCCATTTAAAATGTCTGAAAAAAGCATTCCAAAGTAATCAGACTTAGCACTGCAGCTAAGTCACCATTCAGCCCCCAAAAGCAGAATTAGCTAATCATAAAACATTCTTGCTGGAAGATTAGCTTAAATGCACATTGCATAGTCTTTTTTTTTTTCCCTATGATTTCTTCTAATCACTTTGATGCAGGTTAAGCTTTTCCCGAGAAATTTTGAAGCCTATTTCTTTCTTTTTTCATGAACAAAATGTCATACATAATGCAGTATCTCTCCTTGTCTAAACAGTGAAATGAACCATTTAAAAGAACTTTTTATGTTATGAGAATTCTACAGGTTTCTATTCCTAATAGATTATGAGGTTCACTCCACATCTTCCACCACTGTTGCTACCTAATGAATGAAGTATTATCTGTCGGAAAATGTAACATTTAAAAAACACAGGATAATTTGTTCTGTCTCCAGAAGATAAAAAAATAGTAATTTCTGATGGTGGCTGCATTATACCTGTTTCTACAGCCAAACCCAAGCAGCTGTCCTAAATAGCACTTACAGAAACTAAAGAAGCTTCCTTTTAAGACATTTATTTTCTGGCAGCTAAAACAAAGCCTGGCAACAACCCAGACCCCACATCACAAAGGAAAAAAAAGAAAAAAAATCTCTTCTATTCTTGGAGGATGGAATTCTATTGTATTTATGAAAAAGTAGGTAGAAGTCAAAACATAAAACATTACCATGAGCTGAACCAATATCATTAAGGGATGGACCAGACCACTGCATGTTTCCCACCTCTCCAATCAAGGTAAAAAGCAGGTGATATAGAAGAATAAATTAAGTACTTTGAGTTTAACTCACTGCAAAGGAATAATAGAATTAAATGGCAGGACTCATCATTTATTTATAACAGCTTTTCCCCTAGAATAACTTCTGCCTAATATCTAGATGCTGGTTTCATAGTCATAAACTCACAACTTCCATGAATACCAAAGTCCCAGTTAGGGATCATGTTGTAAGGAAAATAGAAAAAAAAAATCAATTTGAAATTTTAGACCTTTACTTTTCTCCCAAAACTGTATGTCTCTACATGTTAAAGATTACTTCAGACAACTTCCATGAATACCAAAGTCCCAGTTAGGAACCATGTTATAAGGAAAATAGAAAAAAACCAGAAAAATCAATTTTAAATTCTAGACCTTTACTTTTCTCCCAAAACTCTGTCTCTACATGTTAAAGATTACTTCAGACACACCTCAGTATTTAATACAAAAATTATTTTTTGAAATTCCTCCAGTTCAATCTATGTTTTTAATAACATTGGGGAACATATATTTAATAGAGAAATTATTTTTTAAAATTCCTCCAGTTCATTAATCTATGTTTTTAATAACATTGGGGAACATTTATTGCCTTTTTTTTTAATGTCTTTCTAGTATACTAAGAGCTCTTCTTAGACCATCCTCAAATCCTTCTTTCAAAGAAAAACCAATGCCTACCCCACTGACCAGGCAGCAACATTAATCAAAAGGGCAATGTCTGAACATCATTTGACAAAAATATTATTAGACCCTTCTTTTTTTGGGACTTGAGGTTATTTTTTTGTAAAGGAAAGATGATTATCTGGCTTTGCACACAAATATTTTCACTGTGGTTTTTTTTGATTATTCTTACTGTTAGTTTGTTGGGGTTTTTTCTAGTTTTAACTGTGGTTTTAATTACATCCAAGTATTGCAGTAATGGGTGTTTGGATTTATTTTTGTTTGTTAAAAATTAACAGGGAGGTAGGAATACTTTCCTCTCTTTAACTTTACATTATAAGTGCATGGAATCCTATTTATTTCATTTGAATCTTTCATTTCAAAAGATTTATTTGGATTTATTAAATAGCAGATCATCATAACATTTGCATATGCAGAAAAAAAAATGTATTCTTGGAAACTGTAATGAGCATAAATTAAGCATAGCTGAAAGGAAAAGACAGCTACTTTGTATAATTCCTGTAGCACTTAAAAATGATGGTCCAGTTAATCAATGATGAGTTACAGTGCAAATCTTATATTAATACTTGTGACATGTATATTAATAGCTAATTGGAACATTGTGATGAATGTTACTACAATAAATACTATGAATTAATGAACAGGACGTTATTTTTTTTGTAGCTTCTGACCAAATTATGGGTTCTATTGATTAACTAATCTGTTCATCCTTCAGTGTCACGGACTATCATGCTGAAATAATGCCTATTTCCAAAGTGTAATGTTTGTCTTTGGTACTGACAGGACTAAGACTGATTTAGCTACCAAGCAGGGACTCCTCAAACTAATAAGGGGATATTAATGATAATGCCATAACACAAACATATACATCCTGTATATCAAGTGTGATAAAAAAATTGTAAGGTTAGTACCAAACAAGAGTCCTGTCAGGGAGGTAAAAGGCAGTCAGTAGCTGTGTTTTAATTTTATTTTAATCTGATATAATTGTTTTAACCAATTAAGTATAGGGCAGTTTTAGTCTTTCTACTACTTCTTTCTCCCTTACAGAAAATGAAAGGAGAGGAAAAAAGAAAAAAAGCAAAAAAGGGAAAGGGAAAGGGAGAAGGAGAGGGAAATGGAAATGGAAAAAGGGAAGACTCCTCCTTCTTATTTTTTCATAACAATTCCCAAAAAAACTTAAAGAACTCAGTGGATTTTATTTCCTAGAGAGGAAAAAAAAAAAAAAAGGAGAAAAAAAATCTTGTAACAAATGTCACTTTTTTTTGCCCTGAATTAAGACAGATGAAAACACTGGAATTATTTGAGATGAAAGGTTTAAGAAAACACTGAAGAAATTGTAGAATAGTCAAACTATTTGTTCTGCAATGTAGAAATGCTGAATAATAGCTAAAGACCACATGCTAAATGTTTTTTTCAAATATTCCCAAGTTTTTGCTTTCACCTGAAAAACTGATCTATTCTGGAATATTATGCTTGGAAAGAATGAATAAAGTGGCCGGCAAAAAGATCTAGTCCACGATCCTAAAACGTCTCTCCTTAAAAAGCTGGTGCAAAAGTAACTTACAGGTAAATACCCCTCTGCCATCACAAAGTACAGTCAGAATATATTTTAATTTAAGATTTTCTTTCATCTGTCATTAATATTTTGTGAAAATTGAAATAAAAAATAAAACAAAATTAAGCTATTTAAATTAAATGAAAAGAAATGCTATAAATGCAATGGGAGCCTGTTGAAACATTTTTAAAGCATCTTGAAGAAAAAAAAAAAACAAACAAAAAACCACATTGTTTCTTTAACTTCCATGTACAAGCCTTTAGTTAAATTAGAATATGCACTAGAAAAAGATCTCCTCCAGGAGGATTTAGTGCAGCTGAAGGTAACGTGGGACTTAGATGAAAGGTTTAAGAAAACACTGAAGAAATTGTAGAATAGTCAAACTATTTGTTCTGCAATGTAGAAATGCTGCACAATAGCTAAAGACCACATGCTAAATGGTCTTTTCAAATATTCCCAAGTTTTTGTTTTCACCTCAAAAACTGATCTATTCTGGAATATTATGCTTGGAAAGAATGAATGAAGTGGCCAGCAAAAAGATCTAGTCCACAATCCTGAAATGTCTCTCTTTAAAGAGCTGGTGCAAATGTAACTTACAGGTAAATACCCCTCTGCCATCCCAAAGTACAGTCAGAATATATTTTAATTTAAGATTTTCTTTCATCTGTCATTAATATTTTGTGAAAATTGAAATAAAAAATAAAACAAAATTAAGCTATTTAAATTAAATGAAAAGAAATGCTATAAATGCAATGGGAGCCTGTTGAAACATTTTTAAAGCATCTTGAAGAAAAAAAAAAAACAACACATTGTTTCTTTAACTTCCATGTACAAGCCTTTAGTTAAATTAGAATATGCACTAGAAAAAGATCTCCTCCAGGAGGATTTAGTGCAGCTGAAGGTAACGTGGGACTTCAAAGTCAGCTCTTGCTTGGGTCCCTCTGCACCTGATCAGTCAAACTGCCTAAATTGCCCTTTGGTTCAGTTCTGGAGCAACCAACTCCTTCCTAAGGCAGGAAAATTGAAGCACTGGAAGGAGGAAATGGGGAAAAAAACCCCTGGCTCAGACTGAGAAGAGGTACAGATCCAGCCTCTCCGGCTAAATGTGTCACTGATTGAAAGTCCCTTGGCACGATTAATAAATAATTAATTAGACACAACTCAAGGGATTTGTTTTTGTTCAGTGAAAACAAAAAGGAAATTCTTGAAATTGGAACAGTAGTCATTTACACTTACACGTTTGACACATTTTCCGCTTATTTATATGACAAGGAGCGTAAATATTAAACCTCCTTGACAAAATATGCCAACCTCTCTCATAAACGTAATCAAAGACTGATATAAGATTGATAAACAAGATGTTGTCATGTCCCAGCTGTCAGCTTCAGCACTCTAGTGCTGTGTGGCACGTTAAAGGGCAAATGAGCTATATTAACCTAATCCCCTGATAGCAGCCTAGAAAAGAGATATTTTTTTCTCTAATAAAATGATAAAAGTAGAAATTCTAAGGACTTCCTCAGTACAATAGTTATTGCAATTCTTACTGCAGCCCACTAAAGGGCTGAAGCTCAATGTCTCCCAGATTTGGGAAACTATGGCCAGGCAATTTGGGATTTTATAATTAACAGAAAGAAGCAAGTTTCTGAAAAGCATTTCAGAAAGCCACAGCGTTACAATCAAATATTTTCTCATTTCTGAGTCACATCACGTGATTCTGAAGAGAATCACACAAAGCAGGATGTGCAGCACCCCTATATTTCTGCTTTTTTTTTCCTCTGCTTGTCTGCTTTACAGGCTGTACCATATAGACAACAAATAAACCTCTAGAAAATAATAGGAAAAGTTACATTAAAAGTACACTTTCCTCTAGAAATTTCTCGAGAAAACTAAAAGTAGATAAAACCCCTGCTTCAAAGACATAAATCCATATAAAACGATTAATACGTGGAATATCTTAAATATATAAAAGAGCAAGTAGTCTAGAAAGGCTGGGCTAATGATCTCTCCAAGCCTAAGCATTAACCTTTTGGAGTGCCTCTAAAAGAGACTTCTTAATAACAGCCATTAGAGAATTATATACCGAGTTCCTGAAGGGTGTCTAATGATGAGTTATACACATTAATTAATTAGTTAATGTTTGTAAAGTGCTTTGAAAAGGAAAAGGATAACATATTGGTAAGTGCTGACTGTTATTACGCTGTATTTTTTTTGCACTAGCTGTTTCTAAACTCATCTCTGAGGCAATGTAGCTGTGGCTTGTTCAAGGACACCATTAGGAAAAATTTTTTCACTGAAAGGGTTCTCAGCCATTGGAATGGGCTGCCCAGGGAGGTGGTTGAGGCACCATCCCTGGAGGTGTTCAAAAGACAGGTTGATGTAGTGCTGGGAGGTCTGGTTTAGTGATGATGCTCCTTGTTTGTTGTGTGGGTGTCTATTTTTGTCAGTTAGGTTGACGGTTGGACAAGATGATCTTAGCGGTCCCTTCCAACCTAGAAGATTCTGTGATTCTGTGATTAATTTTCGTTTAGGTTTTGCAAATCACTGAATTTAGCACAGGAGAAGACCTGGAACAGTTCTTGCTGCATGGAACATGTTTCTATACACACACTTGGCTGTGTATGGAAGTGCATAACTCCATTCTTACATTGAACACACAACACTTGAACACTAATGGCTATGAAAACATTGAAGTGTCTGTGTATTTGAGGGCACGGCTTTTGAGTATAATTCACTTTGTACCCAGGCCCAAGATGCCCAAGGCCTTGGAACTATTGAAGTCTCAGGTTATGTCTTTTCACAGACAAGTCAGAAATTAGTCAAAGAATCATAGAATGGTTTGGGTTGGAAGGGACCTTAAAGATCACCAAGTTTCAACCCCACTGGTGTGGGCAGGGACACTTCCCACCAGCCCAGGTTGCTCCAAGCCTCCTCCAACCTGGCCTTGAACTCGTCCAGGGATGCAGCAGCCACAGCTTCTCTGGCCAACCTGTTCCAGTGTCTCACCACCCTCACAGCAAAGAATTTCTTCCTGAGATCTCATCTCAATCTTCTCTCTTTCAGTTTAAAACCTTTACCTCTCATTCTATCACTCCACTCCCTTGATCAAGTGTCCCTCCCCATCTCTCCTGTATCCCCCTTTAGTTACTGGGAGGCTGCTATAAGGTCTCCCCGGAGCCTCCTCTTCTCCTGGCTGAACATCCCCAACTCTCTCAGCCTGTCTTCATAGGAGAGGGGCTCCAGCCCTCTGAGTATCATCATGGCCTCTTCTGGACCCATTCCAATAGGTCCATGTCCTTCCTCTGTTGAGGACTCCAGAGCTGGACAGTTCTCCAGGTGGGGTCTCACCAGAGCAGAGGGGTAGAATCCCCCATTCACCCTGCTGGCTCTGCTTCTTTTGATGCAGCCCAGGATGCAGTTGGCTTTTTACCCTGCTGGCCCTTCTTCTTTTGATGCAGCCCAGGATGCAGTTGGCTTTCTGGGTTGCCAGTGCTCATTGCTGGCTCATGTTGAGCTTCTCCATGAAGTGATGCTTTTCCATGACTTACTGATAGAAACCAAGTTCTTTGCCAGCTCTGCCAAGTCTCCGTGGCAGGCAATAGTGGGTGATGCCCAGACATCCACTTGAAAATGACTGCATGAGATGTTTCTGTATTGAACAGCTGATTTTAGTAGGAGGGCTTAGCATAGGCTGGGGATGATGCCAAAACAGTCGTGAAATCATCACATATTGCACGTTAAACTCTCCAAATTTGGACATTTTCAAAAGGTTTTTCTTCTTCATTTTATAACAGAACTACATAGAGAAAAAAAAAATGTACCTACAATAATTTTCTGAGAAGATTGATGTTTCTCTTGTAAACTGTAGATTTCTCTGATCTGTTTACAGTCTATTTCTTGGCCAGATTTAGACACCATCATCCAGTTGTTCAGTTTTGGTTCAGTTTTTCCATCTCAGAGAGGGAGTAAAAGACCTTTTCCTGCCATAATCCTATTCTGCATCCTTCTTTGACTCTAAGATTCTCTTAGAAACAGTTTTTCCTCACCTTTTCTTTCCCCTAATATACTTCTTTCGCATGTACTCTTTTTTCCTCTTTGTTTCCCTGGACCGGTATCACATGACTGCACTAAATGGATTTTTAAAAAATACATATGTTTCACACAACTGAGTACAGATTATTTTTATGCAAATTTCTAGACAAACGACTCATAGTAAACATAACTGAAATGAAAAAACCCCAAACTTTTGGTTTATTTAGTGCAAATGGTTGTTATTCAAAACCAGTCTATCCTAATAAAAGAGCAAAAATAAAATGTACCAGTAGAAAAATATGATTGTAATTAACCATTGTAAACCACTAAAGCCCAGCTGTCACTTTTTACTGAACTATTAGAGGGAGGCATTGGCAGCACCAAGAAAATAAATCCTTTTCTTTTATTTTTATTTTTTTTTAGATTTTATGGAATACTGTGTTTTTTAAAATTATGCAGTTGATAGAGCAATGATTTATAGAAAAGATTAGAGAAAGAATTAAATTTGACAAAAGTTTTAATTTGAATTTCAATAACACTTCTTTACTTCTTGAACTTCTTTCTAATTTTTACCTTTCATTTTCTGCTCTGGTATAAAAACTGCATGCTGAGCTGTCATAATAACTACATTCATTTAACAGCATAAGACACAATTTGCTTTTAGAACAGAGGGCAATAATGGAACTGGACACGGTGACAATATATTACAAACTATGAAAAATAGAAGAAATTTATAACCCATTTTCTAAGAAAGCCCTTGCTCATTAGTACTTTTGATTTAGGGTAGACCTCGTTTCAGTAATCACATGGGAATTTATCTAAAGCTATTGACTGAATACATGACTGTACAAAAGATGGCTTTTAGGGATAAAGCTGCAGGAAGTCCTAGCACCCTGGACTGAAAAAAGTCTATTTCCATATAAATTTTGATCACCTAAAGTTGAACGAGTTGTGGGGAACTATAAAAGAAACAGTGAAACATTAAAAAAATAAAAAAAAACCCAAACCAAAACACAAAACAAAAAAAAGCACCAAAGTTATGGGATTGTCCAGAAGTTTTATCTAACTAATAGATGATATAGAATAGCATAGTATGTAAAAGTTTTCCAAGAACATGAGGGAGAGTGAGACACACGTAACCTGAAAAGGAATCAAATGTTAAACAACTTTGTGAACTTTTAGCAAAGAGACCCTCAGTAAAAGGCCAGCAGGTTTGCGTGCATGCAGGTATCCAAACACCCTCAGGGCTTTTTTAATACATGCAGAACCAAAAGCTTATGTGAAAAACCAGTAAGAGAAATTAAAGTGGTGATATACATCTCCATAAGGGAGGAAACCATGAGATGCTCTTCTATTTTCTGGTGTCTTAATCCATTGTTCTATTAACCCCACGTGGGTTTTGTGCCCAATAACGGGTGAATTTAGTGGCAGCACTTTTTCCTAAAAGCTACATTTTTTTCCTTCAGCAGTCTTGGTGATAGTCCATTCACTGTTATTTTCTGATATTTCTTCAAATGGCATTTTCAGGAGCTGTCAGGCCAAAGAGACTAATTGACACTATCCCGCTTACACCCAAATGCTTCTCCTTCCCTTTCATCTGGCTGAATTATTTGCATAGACCTTAACACTAGTGTCAGCAAATAACTTAATGCAGTACATAAAGCAAGAATAACTGTCAGGCCAAAGAGACTAATTGACACTGTCCCGCTTACACCCAAATGCTTCTCCTTACCTTTGATCTGGCTGAATTATTTGCATAGACCTTAACACTAGTGTCAGCAAATAACTTAATGCAGTACATAAAGCAAGAATATTATTTTGCTGTAGCTTGATTTCTGCCAATTTAAGCTCTGCACTTTCAGAAGCATCACAAACCAACACTGGAAAAATGGGCAGTAAGACCTGATTTCGAAGGTCTCATTAACCACAATTCTGCTTAGTGTGACTACCAAGGTCTCATAAAATGCTATTTTAGATGTGAATACTTGTTTAAATGTGGAACTTTTCTGAGGAAATGCATTATATTTATTGTTATATTTTCTTTATTGAAAGGTATTTCTAAGTTTAAAGTTCTGTTTATCAGCCTGCTAATCACTGTACCATCAAGAACAACAATGCTGAGTGAAACATCATTAAAAATGACTTTCAAGACAAATAATCTCCTTTTGTTTGGATTTTGCCTAGGGAAGAAAAAATACACAAGTAGGAGCTGACCATCAAGAACAAAAATGCTGAGTGAAACATCATTAAAAATGACTTTCAAGACAAATAATCTCCTTTTGTTTGGATTTTGCCTAGGGAAGAAAAAATAAGCACAAGTGATAACTTTGGAATGTTTCTGCTTTTGGATTGGCTGTTTGGCTACTTGATGATGAGAAGGTAAGAAAACCCCCAAAAATTATTGAAAAATTTAACTAAACAACCATTCATGGTGCAGAAACAAAATGTGTCTGCCTAAAGACTCCTAGAAATGTAGATCTACAGAGAAGTTTAGCTATTTTCAGCCAATAACTTAAGGAGAATCCTTTGGGCAAAAAGTCCCGTCCTTTCAGTCCCTGTACTTTTGCACTCTCAATCAAATGTCATCTTTCAGAAAAGAAAGCCCATTTTAGCATTCACCTACACAGATTCCTTAATGGGAAAGCACCGGTATATATAATGTTTTAATACAGTATTAAATCTGGCTCTAACATCTATCTTAACATGTTCTTCCAGAGCACGTTATCATCAACCCAATAGCAAAGATTCAGTGCTTTGCACAGAAGGGATGGATTTCAGTGATGGGTCAGATGTTGTAGGATTCATTTAAGTTTGCCCTGAAATGTTGGATTTTCTGTCTGCATAATTAATAAAAAAAAAAATAAAAATTATTTTAACAGTGAAGAAAATAAGCAGGATTAATTTAAATTTGCCCTGAAATGTTGGATTTTCTGTCTGCATAATTAATAAAAAAAAAAATAAAAATTATTTTAACAGTGAAGAAAAAAGGCTCATTAGATTTATATTATGCTTCTTCCCCTAGCTTTAGATTCCACGATAAAAAATGAAATATTACTCTAAAGATGAATGCTATAATAATCCTGGGTGATCTGTATGCTATAGGACATGGGGTAATGGTTTTAAACTGAAAGAGGGGAGATTTAGATGAGATCTCAGGTTGGAGGGGGCTTTGAGCAACCTGGTCTGGTGGGAGGTGTCCCTGCTAACCAGGGTTGGAGCTCAATGATCCCTTCCAACCCCAACCATTCTGTGATTCTATGATACATGAGTCTATTTTTTCCATGCACCTAATTTTATAATTCATTATTCTTTGTTCAAGTGACACTGTTTTTTTCCTGATCCTTGTAATCATGATTCAGCTTCTTGGGAACAGAAACTCATTTATTGTGATTCTTTCCTCAAAGGACTTTTGAATTGCTTGTGGCTTGCTTGGAACGTGCCAGCAGAGTGGTCAGTGGTTGGAACAGGTATTGTGCAGGCTGTGCATTCTTTACATTGCTACCTACAGCCTGATGGATTGATTTGAAAATGCCACAGACAGTTTTAAAATCCCTTGCTGGGATTGGCTTTAGCGAAATCGGAGGCTCCCTGAAACTTGTGCCAACGCCTCTCAGTTCTCAACCACCACCACGATTTAGTGTTTCTGGTCACAAAGTCAGCAGGTTGTCACACTTGCCTCTCAGTTCTCAACCAGTATTTAGTGTCTCTGGTCACAAAGTCAGCAGGTTGTCACACTTCTGCTGCACTGGACCATATGGTATGGAAAACAGTGTCCACTAAAATCCGCCTCATTTGTCCCTGTTTCTTTTCTACGGGAATCTAAAATCCTGTCCTCTACTCAAATTGTCCCCCCTCCCATTTCTCACTCATCCCAGTGTGGATCAGACTCTGAGAACTCATCCGTGAAGTCCCCTGCCAGTTTCAGTTCCTTCAGTGAGCCCTTTTCTGCCAGTATTCCTTGTGCAAACCTTGGTACTGCACAGAGAAAATACTTTTATTACCCCTATTTACTTTTAATAGTCGATGCTTAAGCATGTCATACCTTGGTATAATATTATTACTCTATGTATGTGTACATACATTCACTTGTAATAATGTGCAAGTGCCATTGCTAAACAAAGATAGGATACAATTAATAACCACAGTATTAAGGATATACTACATTATCCTACACTATTATTTCTATATTAACAGGATTTTTTACTACACACCTTGTATCAAAGGTCGTCTCACACCCAGCAGAAGAAATTCCCTCCAAGTTTAGTGGTATCTTTGTTACAGGACATACCTTTTCAGAGCACCTGTACTCCTGGTTTTTGAGATGAAGCCAGGTTTCTCCAAGCTCTCGGTAGAATTTGGGCTAATGGTTTTGCCTCTAAGCCTTCATCTTCTAAAGACCTTCTTTTCTGAAGGGCTCGCACTGGACCACAGGCCAACCAGAAGTTCCCAGGCAGAAGCAACACTCTGCTCAGCCTGGAATAAGCCAGCAGGAAAAAGCAGGAGATCCCAGGCAGAAGCAACGCTCCTTGCTCAGCCTGGAATAAGCCAGCAGGAAAAAGAATTTCAGCTCTAGCAAATATAACCTATTTTGAATACTCCAGATATATCAGAATAAACAAACAAATAAACAAATACTGCTCTTCTTAAGTTTTGCCTTTTTTTTAAGAACAAGGACACTGACTGAGATGAGTTTTATAAACACAACATGTTAAAATATTAGCTTATCTGCTCTATACGTTACAAAGAGTTTCATAAATCTGAATTCCTGGCAGCTTCATTTCACGGTACTGCAACATTTGAGTGCCCAGAGGATGTCGAAGGTAAAGCTTAGTAATTTCAACATGTTCTAAGGTCAAAACACCCACCCGCTCCCAGAAGGCAACAGAACAGCAGACAGAATCACTGGGTCTAATAATGTACAAATGTACCAATGGTACTGAGAGAGAGAGAAATGTGTTAAACAAAGAGGGAATATGCATCAAACCCTATGATGTTCCCCTCGCACAGAAAACAGCTGATTCAGCGTTGATGCTATTTCTGGTTTATGTTGCAACACACACATTTCTCACAGGTAACAAGTACAGGCTTCAGTTTAGGCTCCTTTTTTGCTATTTTTGAAGCTTCAGCTCAGAGTGAAAGCAGTTGTTAGACTTTTAATGGTACTTCAGTGTGTGTTGAACTTTGATTGCGTAGCAGTGACACCAAATAAACAGAAGATTCCCATAATTTCTTTCGTTGGGTGGTTGGTTTTTTTCTGATCATCATCCAGTGCCTTACAAAGAAAATCTATGCATAAGCTGACTTCACAGAATCACAGAATCTTCTAGGTTGGAAGGGACCTCTAAGATCATCTTGTCCAACCGTCAACCTGACTGACAAAAATAGACACCCACACAACAAACAAGGAGCATCACCATCACTAAACCATACCTCCCAGCACTACATCAACCCGTCTTTTGAACACCTCCAGGGATGGGGCCTCAACCACCTCCCTGGGCAGCCCATTCCAATGCCTGATAACACTTTCAGTGAAAAAATTTTTCCTAATATCCAGCCTGAACCTCCCCTGGGGCAACTTGAGGCCATTTCCTCTGGTCCTGTCACCTGTGACTTGGGAGAAGAGACCGACCCCCACCTCTCTACACCCTCCTTTCAGGGAGTTGGAGAGAGCAATAAGGTCTCCCCTCAGCCTCCTCTTCTCCAGGCAGCTGGAAATTATCTTTCCAGGGAAAGCAGCTGAAATTATCTTGAAATACACCCAACAGAAAGAAGAGTAGGAGCCTAAGGTTTATCATTTCTCTAAATCTCCTTGTAAATAATAAAAGGGACCTTTCCCATCCTCCAGGTGTGAATCTGTCCAGGGACTGGACCACTTTCTCCACCCACTGTAGATACAACTCTCTTTCTGAGGATGAAGTTAGATCAGTCTTTATTGTGGTACCTAGATAGTTTAGAGATACATGAAAGGACATAGCATAAGGTTAAACTATTTAGAAATTAAGACAGGTTAAACTATTTAGAAATTAAGACACTGACATACTTAGGTGCATAATGAAGCCACTGTAGCTCAGTAAAAACGTCAACAGCGAGCAAATCTCACAAAATTATACCATCCCATAATGACAGTTTGATTACCAGGGAGAAACATGCTAGGAAATATTAAACAATGCACAATAATCAATACCAAAACTAAACCATATGTGATTATTCATTATAACAAAGGAAAAAAAAAATCTTATTCATCAAATAGCAGAGAGGGTGCTTGAATATAAAGTAGGGAAACCAAAGTGATTTCAAGATTCTTACAAAAATCAGAAAAATTGTATTTAATCAAAGCCATGAAATGTTATTCTGTACTAATCACCAACAACCTCAATTCATATAATTTCTGTCTACTTAGTATGATTTTATTTAAACCAGGCTAAAAAATGGAAAAAATCAGAAAGCTGTCCACTAGTTTGGGAAAAAAAAAAAAATCTGAATAATCATCTTCTGTGGAATGATTTGTGAAAGCTTTAATCTACTTTCCCTACATATGATTTTTTCCTTCAAGGACTCATACAGAATATTAGTCTTAAAAGTTTAAAAGGTAACAACAATTGGTTAGAAAATTTCTGTAAATAATTCAGAACCAAGACAACCATATATAAGTCTTAAATGTGAACATTATGTGACTTTTTTATCTTCATATTATTTACTTTCTCAGAAAGCCAGTGACCACTCCCAAAGGAATCCTAGGAAATAAAATTAAAAACTGCAAAATATTTGGACGTTTCTTAAATGAAAGTTCCCAAGCACATGCCCAATATGAAATCTATTCTTAAATATTTAAATTCACTAAATTTAAGTGGTCCAAATTTTATTTCTGAAACAGAAATATTAATGTGAGCTATTGCAGCGCTTTATTGTGGAAACAGGCTAGAAAGAGTAAACATAGGAAAAAGGCCAGAAAAATACCTTACAGGGCATCAAAGCCTATCACCATTAATGCAGAAATTATAGAATCCTTTCTGAAAATATGTTGTTTCTTGTTAGGATCTAAGATGTTTGTACTCATATTTTTATTCCCCTCTCTCTACTGGGGTTAGGTAGCAGACAGGACTACACCTGTTCTTGTGATGGTATTGGTTGCTTTGAAAACTCAATGTCAACCAGATCCTGTTCCCTTTACACAACTCTGAAGATTGTGAGGGTCCTGGTAAACTCCAATTTATCACCACTTGGATACCATACATCTTTACAAGATGTTTTGGTATTCCTCTTTAGTTTTCTTTCTGCTTTCCTCCAGTTCTTCATGATACTAAATTATATCTAGCATTACTAGGTTTCTTTCTTTTTTTTTTTTAATATTTTAAATATTTTTTGAAACCATAAAGCAAATTCAGAGAAGGAAAAATTAGTCTGTAGGAAAAACAAGTTCTAAATTCAAATGAAAGAAGCAAAAATGTCCTGGTAAGGTTGAATAAGTAATGTAAAGCAACATCATTTATTTATTATTTATTTAGCTCATTATTCTGGTTTGCCATTCTTCCTCAAAGCTCTACATCTGCTAATAGTCTCATCTTTATAAACACATTATCATTTCTGATCTATAGTGATTTTAGAAGAATCATGTTAAAAGGCATTTTCCCATTAAGTATTTGCATTGATCTTCATCAGGATTTTCAATGGAAAACACCAACCTTGTATTCAAAGAAGATTCTACTTATATATGAACAGTGAAAGGAAACAAAAATAACTTTTTTTGTACATAATAAATTATTAGTGAGTTACAAAGCAGTTATAAAAAGCAATACATAATACTTTCAGCGCTTTCTGGTAGAAAACATAAATATTAGCATATTAGCCTAGAATTTTAGTGTATCAACACAGAGTCCCTAAAATTTACAAAATCATAATTAATAGAAGTTTTAATGTTCTAACTAGTGTTAATCCGCTTGCATTAGGTTGGTCCATGGAAATGTCCTATCTGTGCAAATTTGATTGTGGCAAGAAAGAAAACTGTATGAATTTTGCCCCCTAAATTTATAAGCTTCAGTATTTTCACATGAGATGACTGCAAGTACACAAAAAGTAAACCCAAGTCCTATGTAGTCAAACAGAGGGAAGCCAAACCACCAACTCCGGTGATGCTACAGCTCATTAAAGATGCAAATTAAAAATACTAACAACATAGAGATTTGCCTAACCTTTCACCAGTATGCAAATCCCTAATCTGATCCTTATATAAGGTTGGTTGATTTATTATAAAGTTTAATAAAGAAGTCCCTTGAGGCATTAAAACTGAAAGTTCATTGTCAGAGACATTACTTCATACCATACTTTAAGATTATTTTCAAACTCGTTTGGGTGAAGTTTATCTATTTCACTTTGGAATAGAGAAATTGGTTCATGGGTGTTCAATTGTAGAATTTAAGTTTGAAGGAAAATCTCTTACATCTGCTTCCACTGGTCAAAACTAGGTTCTCTGGGAGGGACTCTATTACTAGTTCATCACAATAAGGGCACACGTTGAAGGTCAGTTCAGTTTTTGGATGCATCTGTCCACTGTTTGTCTTACAAGATTTACAAAAATACATTTTCAAAAGAATATTTTTTTTCCAAAAAAAGAGATTTCCATAGAAAAAGACAATGTTTCTGAGCCTGGTGGTCCCAAATCATCTAGTATTTGATTCTAGTCAAAAATCATCTAGTATTAGATTTGAATTTCTGGTGTTTTCTTCACAGTCCTGTCTGCTGGAGGTGAAAGGGTGAATAAAAGGTTTAGATGATGTGTATTCTCCCGTGCATGTTTTTCCCTCTTTCCACCCATTAAATAAAAAAGTTTGTTCTTTCCACAGCTACGAAAAAAATAAAATTAAAAAAAAAATTGGAAATGTGACTTGAATGAACCAAAAAAGAAAATGATGTTATACTTCTATGTTTCTCAAGCAGTGATTCAAAGAGCAACACAAAAGGGGGTATATGATCCAGTTGATCTACTGTGCACAGAAAATCATGTCATACTCTCTATGTTTCTCAAGCACTGATTCAAAGAACACCAAAAAAGGGGGTATATGATCCAGTTGATCTACTGTGCATTGGCTGAAAGACTTTATTACTGTAATTAAAGCACAAAAGCTGATGTTTAGTATTTTGTGTGTAGAAGCTCTTTCAATATTTGTGCATTAGCATAATGGGCAAAGCTGAATGTACGGACAGGAGTAGGAAATATCTCTCTTTATACCTGACACCAGCATTCTGCTTCAATCTCTGCTTCAATCTCTGCTTCAAAAGGATATCAGTGGGAACTGTTGGTCCTAGGTTTTTGTCCCAATTTTTTTACCACACAATTGTCTGAATTAACAGAGCATTGCTCCTGATGGTCTGTACTTTACAAAAGTTGATAAAGCGTGTACAATTCTATTTTCCAAATAATTACTGAATTGAAACAAAATGGAATAATTTAAACCTCTATATTCAATTTATCAGGATTTCTTTGCAGATACACCCAGGTATGGCAGCAGCATCATATCCACAGAGCCCTCTGCACTTCCCTGGGTTTTTCTTAACAGCTTCCATTGAAATTCCACGTACACAACACTGTAATTACTCCAGCCTTGCTGCAGTTGAAGTAACTCAGAGAGTACAGTTTGGAATCACTTTGTCACATGCCAAGCAGCAGGCAGTAAATCTCTGACAACATAAATTAGTCACTTACTGAAATAAGGAGGAACGATTAATCACCTCAGAGAATACCTGGCAGAATTACCCATCCCTGGGACTACCATTCCTTACCAGCAAACGCTGCACAGTAATTCCAGCACACGCTGCATCATCTCACACAGCTGAAGACATAATTCTCACCAACTGAAAAAAGATAAAGTATCCCTAAGGTTCATCTCGATTACATCAGGAGAAACAAAAGCCCCTGCCAATGGGCTCCTATGAAAATAAAAATTTTAATATTATTCATGATTTATGGTATATGTGAGTTGCTTGATGAAATAATACTAATTTTTATTTATAAGAAGGATTTCCTTTTGAACAAATAAAATAATTCACAAAGCCATAATTCTCAGTTAATTATTTTTTACAGGTTGTTTCCCCCCCCCCCCCCCAGACATGATACTGTATTTTATGGTCACAATATTCTTTAATTGGATTTCTCATTCCTCATTCATAAAATTTTATTATTTTTTTATACCTATGTGTTTGCAGAGTAATTTACAGTACACAATCACAAAATACCCCGCCGTGAAGAATATGACATGTACTGATCCATTTCTGAATGTCATGAAGCTGAACCAATCTCAGCTATAAAAGCTGTTCCATTAGGAAAAGCACAACTTTGTAAGCATCCATCCAGTATAAACAACATTTTTGACCTCTATACTTTGCAGAATAAAGGAAATATACCTATTATTATGTGCATTTTTAACTGTGCTACTGCCGCCAAGAAAGAAATTGCATGTCTAGTAGTTGAAGTGAGAGAACAGTAAAGAAAAGATCACTTATTTAAAACAGTGACCAATTGGCAATTCAGCTCATGTCTTGGAATAAACCCAGCCTTTGCACAGCGTGGGGGGACGTGCCCAATCCTGCCTTGTTCCCATCACCCCAAACACAATTCCACTCTCCCCAGTTTGTCCTAGTCAACAGTGTTTTCTCCTCCTTGACATTAAGCATATTTTCTTCAAATTTCAGTCGGGATTGAGTACAATTTCACCACATTCTTTTTTATACGCTTCCCACTACATTCACAGATTATCAACAATGTAGTATATACCTTCTTTGCCATTAAAAATAGTTGTGACAATTGTGATGGTGGCAAAATAGTTTGTTTTGCCTGTCGGGGAGGGTAGGAGGTGGGCAGGGGGAAACCCTTATGTACCTTACAGTCAGCCTGACATTAAACTCCTCAGCTAATTTGATATGCAAATGTTATCTTCAGTACACACACAAAACTTGCTTTTCAATCAATACCTATATTATGAAATTCCTTTTTCATTTAATAGCAATAATTCTATTATTCCATTAATGATTGAATTTCAAATGGGCTCCCATATCAATAAAGATTTAGCATTTCATTACGGAGGGAAAGCTAAAGCTTCCAAACAGTTCCAATTCTCACAAATGCTCAGGAAATGTTTCTATTATCTGCTCATCTCTGCTTGCTTTTTAGAGGTGAAAATATTTCCATTCACCTGGTATACAACAATATTTCAGGTCCCCATTCTTAATTATACAGTCATCAATATTATTTTTTTCCCAGATTTAATGGAAACTGGGAATATTTAGGAAAATAGAAAAAGAAAATCTCAAGTAATTTCCAATTTTGTAGTTTCTAGTTAATCATCCAATAGGACAAGCCACTTAGAACCTCTAGATCTTACCTGAACAGAATAGAGTGAGCAGAAAACATTTATTGCATTTATTGTGCTGGAGCCTAAATAACAAATAAAGCTAATAAACTTCAGACTTTGTCTCGTATCTGTCACTAAGGATAATGCAGAAAATATTCTCTACTCTGCAGCACAGTAGATGGCAATGGAAATTATTTTATTCAGTCTGCCCAGAAGGAATTTGAAAAAATTATCGTAAGATCTTTCAGTAGTAAAATTGCTTGTGAATTTCAATTAATGAGGTTCCTAGGATGTTTAGGATAGAAATTACAAGACGTGTCAAAAGCCTCACCCCATTTTTATGGTCTGTGGCAGCAGAGCACTGGTTCTCTAGGACAGAAATAAAGGTTAGATTTTTCAACCCCTTCTTTACCAGCTTCCTGATCTTAATAGAGCCGAATAAGTATATATAAAACGCAACTACAACCAGACGTTTTTTCCTCCAGCACAGACTCTTTTACCACCATTAACAAAAAGTCTTGACTAGGGGTCAACTGTGCATATTTGCCCAATAATTTGAATTTCTGTGTGCTCTGCTGAGCAGTGTGAGGAAGGAGTTGCTCTGAGACTGGTCCCATCACCTCGGATGTTGAGCAGTGACCCGTGAATGCTGTCAGCAACTGACCCCTACCAAAGCCTAACCCAAGCAGAACTGGATTATTTAACTGGAACCATTTGCAGAAAGCTGTGAACAGAGCCAAAAAGGGCTTTTAAGAATATGAAACGTTTTGTTACAGGATAAGTAAAATGTTAAACGCAACCAAACACTCAGACTCATTGGACTACTACAATTCTGGTAAATACACTATATTGACTTAATATCCTTTGATTTTTCAAGTAATTTATCAGTTGATAATCTCTGAAATACTTATCAAAGATCCTTAGGACTATTTATTCAATTGTAAATTTTGGAATAAAATGGTTCCTTTTTTTTTTTTTTTTCTTTTTTTCATGTCATAGAATCATAGAATGGTTTGAGTTGGAAGGGACCTTAAAGATCATTGAGTTCCAACCTCCCCAGCATAGGCAGGGACACCTCCCACCAGACCAGGTTGCTCCAAGCCCCCTCCAACCTGCCCTTGAACCCCTCCAGGGATGGGGCAGCCACAGCTTCTCTGGCCAACCTGGGCCAGGCTCTCACCACCCTCACACCAAAGAAGTTCTTCCCAAAATCTCATCTAAATCTCCCCTCTTTCAGTTTAAAACTGTTACCCCTGGTCCTATGGCTCCACTCCCTCATAAATGTCCTTTTAGAAGTCTATTAAATACAAGAGTTTATGAAATAGATAAGAGTAGTTTATCAACAATCCAAAGAGGAAATGTTTGCCTATTCCACCACAAGTTCAGAAAAAATAAGAGTGAATAACTTTCACCATAATGTTACTTGTGTTACTTTCTAGTTTATCATCTTAGTTAACTTTTCATCTCTCCAGCAGCTACTTCTGGAAGGGCGCCTCCTTTTTATTATTTTTTTTTAAACTGTGTTAATGTGATTGCCTCAGTTTTTCCTTACTCCCATCACTTCATGTCAATGCATAGTCCAATTGTTGATTTGAATACCAGAAGAATAACACCTGTACTGCAGAACTTGGGAAGCGTGGGCTCATTTTAGGGTCTTCTGAAGAACCAGTACAAGTAAATGTTTTGTACATGGTCTCACATTATCCATATCATTTTGAACTCACACTGCTATTTGTTAATATTGCCCATTTTGCTGCTTTGTTTATACCCGAAACAAATCTATACCACTGGCTTTGACTAAACTAATGACTAAAGTAATGAAATCCCCAAAATTTCAGCTTAGTCAGACTTTTCCATCGTCTGTCACACTGAGACCTGAATTTGTTCCGCTCTTTTGTGTTCACATCTGTGTTTCCAGGACATTTTTTCACACTAGCATAGGATGACTGACTCTTCACAGGAGACAAATTAAGTACATATGGATGCCTCAAAATACATTTAACTGATTTAAAATGGAAAGTCTAAATGAAAGTCACCATCTCCTTACACATACTAGAAATAACTGCCTATTAAAAATGTTGTTTCCTTTACTGAGCAGCTAATAAAAAATAGAAACACAAGAAATAAACAGGGCTTTGTCACTTTTCATTAAGGCAGAAGAGGATGAGTATGAGTGTTGATAGCTCCTTTTTATTTCATGCCCTTGAAAATTCTTTCCCTGCATTTCTTATTTTGCCTGCTGCTGCAAAATTTCAAGTGCTTCTCTCCATTCCCATGCATTACATACAAAGACAATTTTTCCTCTCATTTTCAAGGAAGTCCATAGCACAAAAAAAAAAAAAATAATACATCAAAGTACTGATAAGGACAAACCCGAACTTTGTGGATTCAGCACGGCAGAATATCCACATGGGGTTTACTCTGAAAACAGAAGCCAACAGAAACCACATTAGAGTGGCTGGAAGACTGGGTGTTGTGAATCTACAGTTTCTTCTAATACAGTACAGATACTGTTCAGGTGCATAATTAGTACCTATTTTCAGAATTGCTCTTTTTTCACAGGGATAAAAGTGATTGTAAACAATAAGCATATATTTCAGATGCATTTAGAATGGTTAAACCCATTGTGTTTCTGCTCATATGGATGCTGTTGTAGAAACTCAGTTATCAGGTCACCAGAAGAAAGTTAAGGAGGTTTAAAAACCATGTTCTATGAGAATAGTTACTATCAAAGAAAAGTCCTGTGCAATGTCCTACGTATCCCCATTGGCAGTTGGGATTGTAGGAAGTGAAAATACTCAACACTGCAGATTTAAGGTTGTGCTTCCTCAGTGGATGGAAGAGCTTTAGCCATTTTGTTTACATGTCATTGCAATTACTACACTGAAAAGGTTTTTCCATTGTAATTCAGTATAAATTACCTGGACCACTGTGTTAACCTGTTACTTGTTTTCCAGCTCTTTGGAGATAACCTGGTAGACAGAACTAGTAAGTAAATATTTGCTAAGCAGCACTTTTTCATTACCGAAATTTATAATTATAGTTCTTTCCCTCCCCAATAATTGAATATATCTAATTGCTCTTCCTTTTAACTTTAATGCTAGGTTTCAAACTGGTGAATGGACAGGCAAGCACCATTAGAGACATTATTCTAGTGTTGCTTTCCCTCCCGTACAATGATTTGAACTCAAGCAATAAAGTTAAATGGAAAAGGCACTATACTAGATTTTCAATTACAGCAGAGGCAGGGAGCCACAATTATCCCTTTCATTACTGAAATACTTCTCATAGCTACACAGGCAGAGTCCCTGCTGCTGCTGCTTCTGCTATTCCTGTTACTGCTGCTCTTAAATTGAAGTGCCCTTGAAAACAGATGAGGTCACAGGTCACCAAACAGAATTTAAAATTCTGAAAAATGCATATTTAAAGGAAAAAAAAGAAAAAGGAAAAAAAGAGCAGGAACACAGAGACATTCAGACCCTCTTTTTCATTTCTCTGCTGCAAAGATATGATGTTTCTCCAGATCTGTAATAAATTATAGCAGTAGTAACTGTGCCACCAGGTTGTCAATGGGCATGAAATATGAGTGTAAGCCCTGTCTGTCTTTTAAGAGCACTTATATCCAGAGATATTTTGTAGCAAGAATCCACTGACTGAACAATCGGGTGCATTCCATCTCTGGTGTAGCCATCTTTTACTGTGTTAGCAAGAAGAAAAAAAAAAAAACACCTTTATTATTGTTTTAGATACCTTTTCATGAAGGATATCATATCTCAGGAGCAGTTCTTTATTTCCCCTGTCTACTTCACTTCACGTGGGATGTGAATACCCTTTATACCAAGCACATAAAACTAACCAACCACTTCAAGGGTGGATCTGCAAATCACAAATATTTACATAGCCTTGGAAGGGGTTTACCTCAGCCTTTTGTGAGGTGGACCAGCAGTTCAGACCTTGCTTATAAGGCTCCTGCGGGATTCAAAATTCACCCCTTTCCAAGAACTACAGCCAAAAACAACGAAGAAAGGGCCCTCTGTCATCTTTCTTCAGTACAAAAGAAAATCACGACCTATTCTATTAATACTGATGGACATGAAAAGAATAATATTAAAACAGTAAGTGTCAAGATTGTGTTTCAGACTGAGCAAAACCTGTGTCAGGAAGGATATGAAGTCCATGCAAAAGCCAAGAGGACAGGCTGAGAGAGCTGAGGTTGTTCAGTCTTGAGAAGAGAAGGCTCCAGCGAGACCTTATAATGGCTCTCCAGTCCCTAAAGGGGGCTACAGGAGAGATGGGGAGGGACTCTTGATCAGGCAGGGGAGCAACACAAGGAGGGGTAACTGATTTAAACTGAAAGAGGGAAGATTTAGATTAGATATCAGGAAGAAATTCTTTCCTGTGAGGGTGGTGAGAGCCTGGCCCAGGTTGCCCAGAGAAGCTGTGGCTGCCCCATCCCTGGAGGGGTTCAAGGCCAGGTTGGAGGGGGCTTGGAGCAACCTGGGCTGGTGGGAGGTGTCCCTGCCCAGGGCAGGGGGCTTGGAACTCAATCATCTTTAAGGTCTTTTCCAACCCAAACCCTTCTATGATTCTATGAAAAACTGTCTAAGCACAGTAGACAATAGGTTACCTCAGACAAAAGATGCACCTCAGAATTCAAATCGCTGAAGTACATTCAGCAAACTGGACACAATGTCACCTGCAACATGACAAGACCAAATATCCTCTTCACCTAATAAGAGTCTTAACACTCTCCTGTTAACACACAGGCTGAAGGTATGTTGCAAGGAACACACTGCACACTGATACATCGTGAGAGCTGCAGTCACACAGAAGCCTTGCTGAAAACTTCACTCATGAAGAAAGAGCCGGCCAGCCCTTAAAATTTTCTTCTGAATAATGAAGTCCAGAGAAGATGTTACATTTAGGAAGCATAGCTTTTAAAAAGATTTTAAAAATCTCATACTTTTACAAGAAAAAAATAAACTCAGAGCCTTCTGAAATACCTCTTAAAACTCTTTTTTTTTTTTCCTTCTTTCTTCCAGTCTTGGACCACAGGATGTCAAAGACTCTGGAAAAAGGGGTTCTGTGTGGTTTTTCTTTATTTTTTTTTTCTCTTTTTTGACAAAATTAAACCATACGTAATTACGAGTGAAATAATTTGCTTCTTCAGACTCGCACCGACTGCACAAATATAGTCACATGTGGTTATGAGAATATTTTATTCATGCTAGAAATTATTCGCCACCTCACTAAAATTATCAGACACACGTTTTTTGAGGGGGGCTAAAATGTCAATGACTTTCTAATGACATTTCCAAAACAGTGAGTATTACTTTAAGTAGTATATGAGCCTTTTCTGACTCTTATCAGTTGAGGATATTGGAGCTTCAGAGATGCTCGTCTCTGTCTCTGAGGTGAACAGTCTTTCTTTCTAAAACCCTTTCTCGATATCCTGGCAATTTACACTCTCACTGAACTATTACTCTGCAGCGAAGGGCAAGATACACTTTCTGCTGCTGTGTGATAGAGTCTGATCCCCAAACTTTCTGTGGCAAAATAACTGGCAGTTATCACAGATGCAGAATGAGAGAGTGTTCAGGTCGATCACAAAGTCGGCAGCTTTGCTTCTTGTGCAAGGCATCGTATCTTGGCTGCCCATGGAGAAGAATTCTTGTGTGCAACTGCAATAACTACATAATTGTACTTTGTACAGGTTCTATGGCAAATTAAAAACTTGATTTCTGTTCTATTCTTCCTTTCCTCAAATCCCATTCAGTGCTGTCAAATTTCAGCTTTAAGTACAGTGACTATTAAATATCATTTGTTCTTTTTTTTCCTTTTTTTTTCCCTGCCTTTCTTTTCTCTTGAGAGAGGGAGAAACATTAGTACCTTTCTCTAGAAAGATTTAACTTTGTGTTGCTTTTTGTAGCCATATAGGAAATCATAGAATAGTTCAGTTTGGAAGGCACCTCAATGATCACTGAGTTCCAACCCCCCTGCCCTGGGCAGGGACACCTCCCACCAGCCCAGGTTGCTCCAAGCCCCATCCAACCTGCCCTTGAACCCCTCCAGGGATGGGGCAGCCACAGCTTCTCTGGGCAACCTGAGCCAGGCTCTCACCACCCTCACACCAAAGAACTTCTTCCTGAGATCTCATCTAAATCTCCCCTCTTTTGATTTAAAACATTTACGCCTTATCATTCCCCAATATCATTACATTCCCTGATCAAGAGTCCCTCCCCATCTCTCCTGTAGCCCCCTTTAGGTACTGGAAGGCTGTTCTTTCTATCAAAAAGGCTATCCTGAAAATAAAATAAGCACAAAGAAGGCATCTACCATCATGAAGGCTGTCTCACCTCCTTAAACAGAGAAATTAAAACAAACTGTGTACCCATCAGTTTGCAGAGAAAAAGAATGAGATGAGATCACGGTTTCAAATTCGTCAATGGAATAAGATGAACGTGGAACTGTTAGTCACCTAATTCCCTGAGCCTAGAATTAGGGAACTCCTACTTAGACAACCACAAGTTCAATTTAAAACAGATGAAAGAACACATTTCTTTACACACTGGACAGAAATTTTCTGGATTCCCTTTCTACAGGAAATAGTGGAGGGAGATGGTATCAGCTGCTTCAAAAGGGATTAGGCAAATTCATAAATGATAGGCTTGTAAACTAGATGCTGAGGTAAACAGTCAGGATCATAAATCCTATGACTGTGGAGAAGTGAAAAACGAATATCAGATATTGGCCAGGTTTGTGTGCCTTCCCTAAACATTATCTCTTACTGTCACGGAACTTGGTGGACTGTTTGATCTGATCCAGAAGAGCATTTCTTCTCATGACTGTGGAGAAGTGAAAAATGAATGTCAGATACTGGCCCGATTTGTGTGCCTTATCTCTTACTGTCGCTGAACTTGGTGGACCATTTGATCTGATCCAGAAGAGCATTTCTTCTCATGTTCTTACACTATTTTAACATGCTAAGTATAAGGCTTATTCTTAGTAATGCCAAAGGGATCAACTTCAGCATCTGCTTAAATAGTTTTCTGACATTTATCCCCCAAACAAACATCACCACTAAAATTAAGGACAATAACAATCAGCTGGGAATCAGAAATGTTTCTAACTCAAATAATGATTTGCTAAGGGAACTTGTGATGAATATTTAGAGATAAATATTCCAGTACAGATTCTTGGTATTCCAGTCTTCCTGTGAACAATCCAGAAGAAAAGTAAGAATATGGCTGTACCTGTCTTATTCATTACTGAAATACTCCTGCAATTTATGCTGTTTAGTAGATTTCACACACTTAACCACTTGGTATTCGAGTCTTCCTGTGAACAATCCAGGAAAAATACATTAAGAAAAGTAAAAATATGGCTGTACCTATCTTATTCGTTATTGAAATACTGCTGCAATTTATGCTGTTTAGTAGATTTCACACACTTGTCCATAGACACACTTCTTTATACAGTAAAGGACAATCCATAGATAGAAAGACAGAGAAAGCACTAATGTGGGCAAAATAAAATAGTTTTCCTTCATTTAAAAGCCAACAAAGAAGAAATGGGAAAAAAACCAAAACAAAACACAAATATACTAGAGTACGGATTAGAAAATACTGCAAATTGCTAGACATGTCAGGATGTTCCTTGTTCCTCACCCATTATACATCTGTTTAGTAGATTTACTACTTATACATTAAATACAAATGTAAATTGAAAAATAAGAGCATCATCTTATTGATGCTTCCATGAATACTAACTAAGTTAAGAATATAAAAGAAAATTACCACCTAATAATTCTTTTCCACATAAATCTTTTCTCCTTTCCCACATCTACTCTCCCATTCTTTGGAATAATTTTGCAGAGAATATTTCTCCTCCTCTGAAGGTTTCCAGCAGAGTCCTTGTCCCTGCTCTGTGTTTTCAGAAGCCTCGCTCTCTTTAGCACCCCTACCTTTGCTTTCCATCTCTCTAATTGCTTGTTCTCTCCTCCTTTGCCTTTCTTCCAAGCTTCTTAGCTTATCCCAAGTTTTCCCACCTCCATAGCTGTTACCTACCATGTTGAGTCACCGCAGAGCTAGAGAAAGATGCAAATGAGCCTTTGCTCCAGCTGCCTCTTATCAGCTCAGCCAAATTAAGGCTGGATGCCAGGAAAACAAGAAACAGGAGGCAGGCAGGATAAAAGACTGTCAGTATGGGCAGAATATTGAATATCTGCAGCCAAGAATGAAAAGAGTAACTATTACTGCCCACACTACCTTCATTTTTCTTATCTTGTTTTCTCATAACAACTTGTAATTTTTTTTTAATTCCCATCCAATGATAGGTGATAAGCCAAGAACTGATGTTGCTCTGTAAGACTGCAGGATCCAAGGGGTTCTTTGCTTTTTTTTTTTCTTGTTCTTTCCTTCTACTACTCCTCTGTCAGGAAAGAAAACATTGAAATTTGGGATGAAAGGCAAAAAGAAACCTTGTTATATGACTCAGGAGCTAGACCAACAGCCCATAGTTTAAGGACAAGGCTGGATGGGCTTTGAGCAACCTGGTCTAGTGGGAGGTGTCCCTGCCCATAGCAGGGGAGATAAAACTCAATGATTTTAAAGATTCTTTCCAACCTGAATGATTCTATGATCCTATGACAGTAGTTCAAGAACCTTTGTCTCAAAGCAATGATCCAGACATTCTTCCACCTTTTTGCTGCTTCTTCAGTGTTATGGTGTAAAAATTTAAAAGCTTGTGGACAGAATGTGCTCTTAATTTTGTACAAACTAAACTCAGGTTGAATTTATCTATCTTTTCTCTATCTCCTAACCTCAGGTGTCTGTAATTCAGGGGAAACGAGCTCCTAAAAGCTTAGATTCTTTCTGCTGTTCGTAAGAGCAATGATCCATAACATACAATTCCATTGCAAGGATCCATTCTTGCAGTTAACAATTCCATTTCATCAGGAATTTTATTGTGTGATTTTGCTCTAAGTCTCTTCTCTTTCCCTGAATGGAACTCCTAATGCTGACAGCCCTTCACGTCACTTGTGCCATTCAGCTGTTCATATGAAACTCAAGAGAAAAGACAAGGCTTCAGCCACAGTCTGGTATCTATATACACCAGGCTTTTACCTATGCCTGCTATAGGAGATACATGGAATATGCATTTATGTAAATAGGAGCAGAAGTTATTAAAAGTAGTTTTGTATATGTGTGAGAACATATTTCTAAGCATAACTCAACTGTTAATTAATTATTTTTTTTTTCTCTTTTTTTTTTTTTTTACAAAACAGAATTTAAATAAACAAGAATATATCAACAGATTTTGTTGAAATACATACAATAAATGTGGATTGACCTGGACAGGCTGAAGAGCTGGGCAGAGAGAAATCTTATGAAGTTCAACAAGAGCAAGTGTAGGTGCTGCACCTGGGGAGGAATAACCCTCTGCACCAGGACAGGTTGGGGCTGACCTGCTGGAGAGCAGCTCTGAGGAGAAAGACCTGGGAGTCCTGGTGGACAACAGGATGTCCATGAGCCAGCAATGGGCCGTGGTGGCCAAGGGCATCCTGGGGGGCATCAGGAAGAGGGTGAGCAGCAGGTGGAGGGAGGTCATCCTGCCCCTCTGCTCTGCCCTGGGGAGGCCCCATCTGGAGCACTGGGTCCAGTTCTGGGCTCCCCAGTTCCAGAAGGACAGGGAACTGCTGGAGAGGGGACAGCAGAGGGCTACAGAGATGCTGAGGGGACTAGAACATCTCTCTGCTGAGGAAAGGCTGAGGGACTTGGGTCTTTTTAGTCTGGAGAAGAGAAGATTGAGGGGAGACCTGATCAACACCTATAAATACTTCAAGGGTGGGGGTCAGGAGGATGGGGCCAGGCTTTTTTCAGTGGTGCCCAGGGACAGGACAAGAGGGAATGGGAATAAACTTTGAACAAAAGAAGTTGCACCTCAACTTGAGGAGGAACTTGTTTGGTGTGAGGGTGGCAGAGCCCTGGCAGAGGCTGCCCAGAGAGGTGGTGGAGGCTCCTTCTCTGGAGACATTCCAAACCCACCTGGACACGTTCTTGTGGGACCTGCTGTGGGTGACCCTGCTGTGGCAAGGGGTTGGAGGAGATGATCTCCAGAGGTCCCTTCCAACCCTGTATCATTCTGTGGTTCTGTGATTCTGTGCTTGATTATGCACAATGAAACACAAGCCAAATCAATACAGAGAGCCTCACAAGAGGTGTTTCTATTCAGCTTCCTGTCAACAGAGTGTGGACAGATGGACCATGTGCCTGTGTCCATCCTCGACTGTCAGAACAGCAGGATTGCCCTGTCTCACATACACACAGAGTTCCTCTGTGGCTGGCTGTGGCATGCTTTAAAGAAAATACCAGGCAAGCACACAGGACCAGGTGTAGACAACAGGAAAGAGTCATGGGGTCACAAGGATAACATTCATGCCTTGATGAACCTTGTTAATTTGAAGTGCACTGCCTCCTAGTCAGCTGTTTTTGTGTCAGTGTTTCCTTTGCCATACAGAAATTACAGTAAAGAACTCTATGAAGACAAGCAAATTTATCCTTTGCAGGGGTTCACTGCCAGCAATTTAATTTAAACTATAGCACCTAGAAATCTACCAAACTGGAAAAAAAAATGATTGATGTTATATAACTTGTAAAACTATTTTCTGAAAGAGTAGTTTTCATTCTCAGCCAAAATAATTAATGGATTTTATATGCCCTCACATAGTTATTTATTAAATTAAAAACACAGTGTGTGTGAAAATTTAATAGGGTGCCTAAAATTTTTTCCCTACTTGGTAATGAGTCCTCATCAGGATCTAATAGAGCACAACTTTCATCGCTCCCAGGAGAGTCCCCAATCTTTGCACTTGCAGTTATCCATCTACTGAACTTCTCCACTACAGAAGTGGGGGGGATGTGGTATTTAGAAATAAAAGGATTGGGACATGCAGAGTTAATATGTCACTTTCATAAGATGTAGTAAAAATCTTCAAGAAGAGTAAACTTAGGGCAAAAGAACATGTGTGTGTGCTGCATCCCGGGACACACAATTTTCATCAATTTTCATAAATCCTCCAGCTTTACTTTCTAAAAATAAAACGATAAAGAGTGAGATTTTGTGATACATCGCAGAATTCTTACACTGACAGCTTCCAATTATTTCTGAGGCTTTCCAATCATGAAATATTATAGACAGGGAAGCTTGATCTAATATAATGGACATATAGTCCATTTTGGTGGACTGTTGCTCTGTTTAGAAATTCAACAGCACTTTTGTACAGTTGCAAAATTAAGAAGGTCCTCGTTTCCTCAACATCAGTCCTCAACATCTTTTTGTTCCTGGCACACACCTCACACCCAGCTTGGGAACCTGCCTGCATCATTTGTCAGCAGGTCCTGTAATGGGAAAATACTCTCTGGAGAAGATGACTGGGCTTTCTGGAGTCTTCAAACCTCTATGTCCCTCTTATCTAGTGTAAGTATAGGAACAGGACAAGGGTTTCACATATAACCCTTGGCTTCAAAACCAGCTTAAAAGCATCACTAGAGTGTAACCTGCCCATCTGTAGGCAGTGATAGAAGTGAGCTTTTAGAGGACCTTCTGGTTGGTATTCTGCAAGATGAAATTCTGATATTTGCATTTACATCATTTAAATACTGACAGCAATATATTTGACTTAGTATTCATTCATACAGCACTTTTTGTAATTGCACCTTAATAATTTAACTAGCAATTCTACAAATTCTTCCTAGACTAAAACACAAAAGCCAACACACTAAAACACCTTTAGATCCTACAATCTCCATTAGAGAACTGACGTATCAGGAATGACTAATTTCTCATAGCTTATAGTTGCACTCAGCTTGTCTAGCCATTCCCATCATGCTTCCTCTATGTTACCTTCTTTCGTGGTTTTGGAATAAGATATGCTATAACATAACCATAAACATTGCCTTGCCTATTTTCTGTTTAGAATCATAGAATTATAGAATGGTTTGGGTTGGAAGGGACCTTAAAGATCATCCACTCCCAGCCCCTGCCCTGGGCAGGGACACCTCCCACCACACCAGGTTGCTCCAAGCCCCCTCCAACCTGCCCTTGAACCCCTCCAGGGATGGGGCAGCCACAGCTTCTCTGGGCAACCTGGGCCAGGCTCTCACCACCTTCTTCTCAGGCTCTTTCTCAATAGTATATGGCACTTTAAATAAACAAAAATATAAAGGTTTCTTTAACAACTTTGTTATTGAATCTCATGATTAAAAAAAAAAAACAAACCAACAAAAGTGAAGTATAAAAGAAAAACAAAACAAAACTCATTATAGCTGAATTCTAAAGATCCATCTGCAGACTCTCTGCAAGACCGTGTCTTCATGGCTATCAATTATCAATCCTTTCTTTTATTTAACTAGTTTAGACTTTAGACTAGACTATTTCTAGTCTAAGTTGACTAGAAAAGGCTCCCAGATGAACTGTTTGTGACACCAGTAACACAGCAGTGACACCCAGTACCTGTTTTTTCTGTTACTGACAACTTTGCTTCTTAATGCTTAAAGCTTGAAAGAAATCTGAATTCAATTCAAAGGTATATGTATTATACTAAAATTAACAATAACTAGTAATTAGTTAAGAGGAAAAAAAATATAAAGGTAAGATTTACAGTCAATTCGTTTTGAGAGATAATACTCAGATTAATCTCTGCCACTAATTATCCCAATAATCATGCTGATCAAAATCCATAATAAAAACAACCAGCTAGAAAGTTAGGCCTTTATCCAAAACTCTTGCTTTTCTTGAATTTTCCTTTCATTATCAAATTATATCCTTAATTGCACTAGACATTCTTGTCTGTGAATTCTGCAAAGGACCTGGGGCAAACAGAGAGCTGGCCCCAAAGCCTTGGAGAGGGCATGTGATGACACCGCTATTTCTGAATTTCAATCCTAAACCAGATACCTGAAAACTACATTGTAATTTGGGGATATTTTAAACACGGATCTACTCTTCACACACTTCAGAAGGAGAAAAGAAGCCAAGTCTATAATGTTACTGTGTTTCCTAAAACACACCTGTTTCTGAAAGCTGAATATTTTATTAATTAATGGGAAAAATTATGAAAAAAAAATACTGTAGTCTTTATAAACTATATACTGTTAGAAGTAAATAGAGGTTGTGATAGTGAACAGCCCTACAGTCAGAGATCTCCCTCCAGATAAAACACGTGCTGATTTATGTCTCTGCTGTTCATCATTCAGAAGAGAAACAAGGATGTGGGTTTCCTACCTCAATGCCTTCACCATTTTGTATCATCTATAATTGTTTTGTTTACCCTGTTTGAAAAAAGAAACAATTCCACCCTGACATGGGTATTCTTCTGATTACATTTTGCTCTAAGATGGACGTTTTAAGTTAGAAGATTTAATTGGAACCGTGTCCGCTGGCGTTAACACTGTCTAGAGGGGCAATAACTGGTTTTAAGTTCCATTTTGTGAAAAAAAACATGGCTTAGATACGGTCTCTTACTAAGATGACAAATGAACAAGGGATACAGCTGCATTTCACTAACAATTCTGTAATTCTAACATTATATTAAGGTACTGTGGGAAAGCTGTAGCCTGTATGTTTCCTTTCTCCATTATTGTAGTTTCAGCACACAGTTGAAATGATCTGCAACTGAAGGCACTGTGGAAAAAGCTGTAGCCTGTATGTTTCCTTTCTCCATTATTGTAGTTTCAGCACACAGTTGAAATGATCTGCAACTCCTGCCTCCACAAGTTTACAGTTTTGTGGTAGTTTTGCTACGTTGCTGCTCTGTTCCTTTTATTTTTTGGTTTCTTATGATAATTTACAAATGAATGGTGGGGACCATTGTCGATTTCTGGCTTTTACACACAAGCTTGTAACAATCAGATATAATTAGAAAAATTAGGAAAATACATCACAAACCACATTCTCAATTTTTTTTTAGTTTATTTTGGCAACTGAAGCTCAATTTCAGTAATTTGTGGAGCCCCGTAACATGCTCTACTGTGTCTTAACAGGATGAGATTTCACTCTGTCCTTCACTCTTTGCAAGGAAGTGAGAAAGCAAAAGGCTGTTTGGCACAAAGTTAATTTATGTTCATTTGGTCCAATGGTTACAGCAGCAGGACTGGGCAGCACCACAAAAACATGGTGCTCACTTGCTCATCTACTCAGGAAACAGAAATAATACAATGTGACAGCTCTTCAGTCACTGAGCTTGAAAGGTGACTGCTGAATATCAACCACGTTGCTAAGAACTACCGGCAATCAGTTCTGAAAATAATAAAGTTTAAAAGATTCAATACAAATTTCTGATCAAGTAAATTTCAAGTTCAAGTAAATCTCTGCCTCCTCATTTCACTAACAATGGAATGAGATTAAAGGGCTCATTCTCTAACCTCAACAGCTCCTTGGCTGCTCCTTATGCTTCTCTGGTCCTGCTGAGATCGAAGTAGTTTCAGAGTCTTGTGATACACTTAAGTGACTCTATGGACAAAAAGCTCTCATACTGTTGGCCCAAAACGCCCAAGGAATCAACTTAATTTCTATAAAACTTCTACATCTGAAAAAGAAAAAATGTTGCCAAAAAATTTAAAACTGCAGCATCTCAATTCTCTTTCTCCAGCTCAGAAGTTTTAGTGGTTTTCTTAAAAAAAATACTAGTCGGCAATACATAAATCTCTTTTTTTTCCTAAAGCTATATTTTCTGATCCTAATCACTAAAAAAAAATAAAAAAGTCAGCAATACATAAATCTCTTTTTCTTCCTAAAGCTATATTTTCTGATCCTAATCAAGCTGAGTCCTCAAAGCATTTTCTTACTTGATCTCTTAAAATAGTTTCTAAGCCTTTAACCACAACTGATGTTCAACATAACATGCAGAAATAGCCTAGCACTCACATAAGTCTTATCTTCAGTTAATTCTTTACATTTTGAATCTTCAGGACTCGTTCCTACCAGTGCATACCTGCAAAAATTCCTTTTATAACTTTTCCAATACTTATTTTTATGAGTATTTCTGTTGAAATAATAGTTTTGAGAAATACAAAATTTTATTATAGATTCACAGTCAATTAGCAATTTTTTTAGTGTATAAAAAATAACACAGAGATTTTTATACCCTCACCCATTCAATACTGTATAGTATATTCTCTGCTGCCTTCTTTTTTTGTTATTTTTTTTCCTCATCTTCATGACACAACATCAGTATTTTACAGATACAAAAAAGAAGAATGTCAATTTCTTGCAAATTTTACTGGCAGAAGAAAATCATTCCCTGCCAACTCAAGCTCAAACACTTTAGCTGTTAATATTTTCTTCTTTATTACGACGATACATCCAATACAGCTTTGAAAACGTCGTTTGGATCCAGAACAAAAACAAGCTACAAGTTAAATAGGTTCAAATAAACATTCACGTTTTGTAAGCTTATCTAAATCAAACTCCGAAGCCTTTCAAGTTTGCTCAACACAGACTTGGGTCCAGCTTGTAAACTGTTTCCTAAATAGGTCTTTAAGAATGTTTCAGATCATTTTGGTCATTCAAGACATTCTGTGCCGTGGAATAAAATGAAAATAACAGAAAATATGAGACTGACACACACAGAAGCCTATTTATGTATTCAGTAATTCTTATTCCAGTCAGTCGTTCTCACAGTAACTCAGATCTGTCAAAATCTATACTTTTTGGCATCGTCTATCAACTTATATATTTCCATTTGATTTCTAATCTTATATACATTTATGTACTTCTCCAGTCTTCCATAAACTGACTTCAGAGTAATAGCTGTCTTTATACAACATGCCATCTCCTGATTTTTTACTAAGCTAAAAAGTCACTTTTTCATCTGTGTTCACTGTCAGTTACCTTCATTTCAGCTGTTTATATTTTAGGATTTTGGAGAGTGAGGGTTGGAGCAACTCATGCTGCTTTTCCTCAGTTCTCTTGCTTGTAATATGGACACCCATTGAAAGCAAGTGAAGGATTTTTTCCATTATCATAAATGTCATTGAATATTATTGGCACATCTCAGTTTCTTTAATGAACCTACGAAAAGAGTCCACAACTCTGGTTCTGTCTGGGGAGCAAAGAAATCTGGAGCAAAAGTTAAACATCATTT